>NW_015519919.1:1623-2695 GCF_001515645.1 Sinocyclocheilus grahami | reverse complement strand
TTTAAAATAGCTGTTTTCTATGTGAATATCTGTTCAAATGTATTTGATTTCTGTGATCAAAGTGATCATTACTCCAGTCTTCAGTGTCACCTCAATGGTCTTTTCTGGTTATAAACATAAAACATTGATTTATGCGTTAAAAAAAGAAATTATAAATAAATATATTTATTAATGTTATATTAAAATTAAAATATGATATATTATATTTTAAAAACTAATAACTAATCCTAATTAATAAAATTATTAAATAATATTTATAATTACATAAAAATATTAATAATACCTTGGCCAAAATATTGCTGCTTCCTTTTCAAACAGTCCTTGAGTCTGGGGTGCATCTACTTGTATAATGCTGTCTAGTTAGGGAGCTTTTTTTCTTGGTAAACTGCATTAAAAAAGACCAATGTAGAAGCTTTATTTTCAAGAGTGCATATGATGAGTGTGTAGGTGTTTTATTGTGCAACACTGAAATACCTTGGTGAGGTTTATATCTTTCAAGTGCAAGATCTGGTGGCTGAAGGCGAGGCATCATTCAGCGGTTGGAGGGAGTGTATCTTCCTCAGGAATGACACATGTGTGATCTTCACACTCATGAACACAGCCGGATCCGTCCTGAGGAGATGAAAGTCAAGCCATAATTAACACAATCAATATCTGCATCTCTAAGCACATAAACAGACGCTCCACGTCACATATTTAAGATCCAAATATAAGATGTCATTTCCGTGGAAGTACGCATTTGGACACTTCCTAAAAAGATCACAGTATCAATTAAATACTTAAATGTGTTGCGATTTTTATTAGATGCATGTACTTTTTGTCAATATTCTTAGCATTAAAGGTGTATTTGTGCATGTTTATTTAAAATACATGACACGTGGCTTCATATTTTGTCATCTAATTCAATGACGTTAGGACATTTTTAGGTGTAAATGACATTGTGCTATATGTACTAGCACTGAAACACCATTAAAGCCGGAGCTTAATCATTTTAAACCTAAAAATAAAACCTCCCTGTCAGAAAGATAAGTATGGAAGATGCAGAGTCATATTTCAGAGACAAAGACGTGTC
>NW_015519919.1:0-335 GCF_001515645.1 Sinocyclocheilus grahami | reverse complement strand
ACACACACACTGATGTGATGGGAAATGACAGCAGCACTTGATCCCGGTCTGCTTTTCTGAAGACCATCTCCCCTCAGGACCCCAAACAGGGCTGCCCAGCTCACTGCCTACGAGGAAATAGTGGACAGGTTTGGAATCACACAAATAAATGTTACTCTCACTATTTCTGGCATGTAAATATAGTACAAGTAGTGGAAATTTATTTGACCCCCCCCGCCACAGAGACTCAGGCCAGACAGAAAGAAAGAAAACACCTAGCAACCACCCACAACACCTTAGTAATTGCATAACAACAGCCTAAACACTCAGAACACCCTAGCAACTGCATATCAACA
>NW_015519918.1:2094-2695 GCF_001515645.1 Sinocyclocheilus grahami | reverse complement strand
AATTCAGCTTTGCATCACAGGAATAAATGACATTTGAAAATATATGAAGATAGAAAACAGTCATTGTAACAAGAATTCACAATATTACTGTTTTACTGTATTTTTGTTCAAATAAATGCAGCCTTACCAACCCTAAATGTTTGAACAGTAGTGTATAAAATATTTTTATTTAATATGATGTACCTTTATTTAAATTAAATGTAATATAATTTGTCATATAATCTCTCTGTTTAAAGTTTTCCCTAAGTTAATCAAACATTTTTGATGTAATTTTTCCAAATTTTGACTGGTAGTGTACATTTATTGATCACTTACCAAGATGTCTTCACTTCCTGGTCCTTTAACTTTAAAGTTGTGGTTTGTGATCCTGGGATCTCCTCATATGAAATATCAGCCTCTCCTTAAAATATTACCCACAGACATTGTAATTTTTTGTGAGTTTTGGATTAATAACCACAATATCATCACTGACAGACCATCTTTGTTATCAGTTGAGATTTAGTGTTGATACACAACGTATGATTGATTTTGCAATACTCTTACCTAAAATACCCGACAATTTGACATCTTTTGGCTGTTGCTGAACAGCAGGCCACAGAAA
>NW_015519918.1:0-851 GCF_001515645.1 Sinocyclocheilus grahami | reverse complement strand
TTTTCATGCTAAGCCATTTTTTTTGTACTGTATAATTTGTAATTGTATAATAGTTCAGTTTGAGTGCACTTTATGTATCTGACATAGTAGAGAGAACAGTTACACTCCCCAGAAACATGGGCTTTTGATTTATGCCGCTAGACTGGAAATCTAAAAAAAGGGGTTTAGTCATTAATAAGTCAAAGACAGGCTACTTATGCAGTAATTCAATTTTTCATGCTAAGTTTATCAATAAGTCACAGCACTCATAATGTAATAATAAAATCAATAAATTATGAAAAAGTTGTAGCAATGCATTTTTGAAATAATTCAATAGAGAAATTATTAAATTATTTAGTAATTCAACTGCGGTAAAAACTCTCAAAAACACAACAGTAATTCATAAAATATTTCATAATAATTACTATCACAAAACTAGAGCTTCATTTAAATTAAATGTTAAAATATTAAACATTTCTTTTCATGATTAAAATGTATTTTCAAATGTTTCATATCAGAAGGCTTCATTTCAGAATCACACCTAATGCCTTATATGATTTATTTTCACGCCGTTATATGAGTCTTTATCACTGAAAATCAAAGAGCAGTTGATTTCTTTTAGCTAAAATTGAATTATTATTATTATTATTATTGTTGTTGTTGTTATAAAAGGTTTTTGGACACAAAATGTTGGAACGTTGTCACACATACCCTTAGCTACTGGATAGACACCTGGGAATGAAGACGGTTTAGCGATTAAAAAGACAATAAAAGACTTTCATTTCTTATCAAGTACAACAATTTACATTAACTTAAAGCAGCACTACGTAACTTTTTCTGTGTTCAAAATTTGCAAAATGTATATAATGAGC
>NW_015519917.1:2272-2695 GCF_001515645.1 Sinocyclocheilus grahami | reverse complement strand
CAGAACATCAGAGCTTCACACAACACCTGCTGCAGTATCAACAGAGACTAACAGCGCGATTCCTTATTATTACACTTTATAATGTCAATATCTGGAGACTCGGTCAGAGATTATAAACGTAACGCAACAACTACCGATTCATTTGCTGTACAGCGCGTGCAAGACATTTAACAAGAGAAACTCGCTTCATGCATAAAGTTACTCACAGGTGAGTCGCGTGACACTCAGTTCCAGCGTTTACTCGGACCGTGTGTCGGTTTCATTTGCTGATTAGCTGAAAAACATGTTTTTATACTGATATTAATAGCTGTCATCTGCACGTGTTGTTGTGACTGTCATCAAGCGTCTTGTTGTCAAGCAGCTGAAGGAGTCGGACTGAAGGTGAACGCCGCTGGCGCCGCCTAGAGGAGCGGAGGAACAACT
>NW_015519917.1:0-939 GCF_001515645.1 Sinocyclocheilus grahami | reverse complement strand
GAGACCCTGCCTCAGGTGGAACCTCACAACCTCATGAAGTGTTCATATTTACATAAATATCAAACGTTTCCACAATTAGACACAGTGAGTGACCATATAAATACATCTTGATCATTTCAGAATAGTATATATATGTTAGAATACTGTATTGTGCAGCTATTATACATAAAGTGTGCTTCAGTTAGATATCCATACACAGATATATTTGTTTTTACCCAAAGCATCAAATGCTTTTACACAGAATAAGGAAGACCACCATTCTATATTCACATATATCTCAATTTACAAGAATTCATTGCAGAACAGGAACGGCAGATCCTCAGTGCTTTGAGTATTTGCGTGATCCCACAGTAATTGTGTCGGTTTAATAAGAAACAAAAACTCCCGTAATAATCACAGCAGGATCACTGGGCTTGTAGCAGACCTTCCCACTGAATAGGTTGGGAGAAAACCTCTCTTTCAAGCCACATCTCATAGCTGTAATGGAAGTCTTCGGGCAGGTCGACACGCTGGCCTAAAACACTTTGGAGGCAGTTGTCTACTGGTGTAAAATCACTGTTCTGATTCTTATCGTAACGGTGCGTGTTGAATTTCTCGATGCACTCGCGTAGTGCACACTCCTCCGCCTGGAAATCCCACGGCCGAGCATCAATATCTGGCAAAAGAGAATGAAAAATAGAAGCATGCATTACATATAAGGAACAACTACAATAGCTGGGTCCCAATTCAGGGGCTGCATCCTTCGAAGGTCGAACCAAACATTGTTAAATGGTTAGTCTGTGGGGATCCATTTGTTGTATCTTTCATGGCCTGGGAATTGAAAGATGCATTTCGAGGCTGCATTTGAAGGAGCCTCCAAAAAGCCTGTCACATTTGGTCTTTAAATGCAGCCTCTAAAGGTGCAGTATGTAATATTGACAGCTAGTGGTTGAAATGGGT
>NW_015519916.1:2397-2696 GCF_001515645.1 Sinocyclocheilus grahami | reverse complement strand
CAGTATACAAGTGCTGTGACAAGTCTCAGTTAGTCTAGCACAGTAAACATAGCAAGTTTTTTTTATTTTTTATAAATAAGTGTCAAGACAAATACAGCAACAAGCGAAGAGGCATTGACAGAGAGACAAGAGGGGATGATGATGAGAGGAGTTGAACTTGTATTTTAATAATATTCCAGTAAAGTTCATTTAATTCATTTAAACTTGAGAACTGTGTGTGGGTTTGGACTGAAGAAGGTGGTACATGATCTTGGTAAGAAATATGACAAAACTAGTAAATATTTTTCGGTTCATCAAAA
>NW_015519916.1:0-1018 GCF_001515645.1 Sinocyclocheilus grahami | reverse complement strand
GATTTATACTGAATGTTTAATTCTTATGTATTGTTATGTATCGTAACTATATATTTGAAAATATATCGTTTTTGCCATGTGGGTGCAATTCACATCTTTTATTGTTTTATTTTAGTTTGTCATTATCATTAGGCTACCGTCATTTCTGATTTTTCCATTACCAGTGTTGTGTAAACATCTAATATGGTCTCTTGTGAAATCTCCCATTAAATCTAATTTACCTTTACCCAATAAAAAAAAAATTTGTTGCAAATAGCATTGACATGGCATTACCTGAACAGTATTTTTCATTGCTGTTTCAAACAGCAGAGGGCAACAGAACGTGCAATAAAGTGCTGCACATGTCAGGCTGTACTAAAAGAACCCAGAGTTCCTCAAAAGACAGCACATGTGGCTGGCTTGAAAATACCAATAAAAGTATGATGACATTAATAAGTGTACTGTGGAGCAAGTGAAGTTCTCTTAAAAAATATTTAGGTAATTATTTCCTTCCAATTCTTAAAATATCCACAAATTTTATTGGGCGTGTTTCACAAGTTCTCCATTCTCCAGATAGGTTAGATCTCCTACCCACAGACCACGGCCAACTCACAGCTGTGCTGATATTGAGAACAACAGCAATCTTGGGCATGTGTTAATGTGCCTTTTCACTTGCAAATGCCTCTCACAAATGTCTTTACCATTTGCAAAACTGCCAGATTAACTGTCAAGCCAGCAGGATATTTATATGGTGAAGCCTCCCGGTCACACCTGTTGTCAAAGCAGCTGGATAGACCTTTGCCTCACCACATTCAGAGTAAACAGATGCCGCAGGAAACCAGGTTAACAGCATGAGACTAACTGGTGAACTAATCCTGTGATTGTTCATTTTGTTAGCCGCAGAAGTTCAGTGGGGGTTAGAAGAAACCACAACCAGAATGGAACAGCAAGACAGTGCTGCCTTGCAATCACTGTGACATAAAATGACAGTGTATCAGTGTTGTTAAAGGATAAATTCTCTTTTATAAGTGTTATCGTG
>NW_015519915.1:1949-2696 GCF_001515645.1 Sinocyclocheilus grahami | reverse complement strand
CTTTAGTCTTTGCAACTTCAGGGATCTCATCTATTCACAATCAGCATGTAACACTCCAAAGAGAAAGGAAAACTTGAAGTCACATCATATGACCCCTTTAAGTCACTAGGTCTTGAATTAATTCATTAATCCTCATTTCTTTGCAGGGAAAGGAGAGCAGAAGGGAGCAGCTAAAGGAGAGAAGACACTGAATGACTTTGCAGTAGAGTACGCCAAATCCAACAGAAGCACCTGTAAGGGGTGTGATCAAAAAATCGAAAAGGTGCATTTTGCATTACCTTTTGTTAGACAAATGATGCTTTTGAACACAACAAGTTAGTTATAAGTTAATCTGTTCTTCCCTGCTGGTGTTCAGGACCACATCCGTGTGTCAAAGAAGACAGTGGACCCAGAGAAACCTCAGCTTGGTCTAATAGATCGCTGGTACCACACTGCCTGCTTTGTGAGCCGCCGTGAGGAGCTACTGTTTAAACCAGAGTACAGTGCCGCCCAGCTCAAAGGTTTCGCAGCTCTTCGAGATGAAGACAAGGAGGAGCTGAAGAAAAGACTTCCTGCTGTGAAGAATGAAGGGTGAGCTTGCAATTTCTTATTTAGGTTGCTGTCATGTTGCATCAAACTATATAAGCACCTCTTTAGGATGCTTTTTGCTTCTTTATGTAGATTTACAAAAATCAGCATAACTATTTATGTAAACTGGATAGGTTTGTGTAGCAATTTCAGCTTAAAAGATTTTGCATGGATCCGTCA
>NW_015519915.1:0-1336 GCF_001515645.1 Sinocyclocheilus grahami | reverse complement strand
TTTTTTTTTAAATTGCAATTTTTATCAGAAAAATTACAATTAGATTTCCCCCCCTAAATCATTCAGCCATAGTCTTAAGTCGTATTTAAAAATAGTATTTTCTCTCTCAAATGAAAGAATGTTTCACAGAAATATAAAGACAATGCACATACAAAATACAGGTCTAGTTTTACACATTAAACCACCTTAGAATTACGTTTTTAATCCCATTATTAAAATGAAGATTCTTTTCAGTTTTTTATTTGGGATTTTGTTTAATTTTTTTATTTTATTAAGTGTTATTGTTCAGGATCTTTGAGTGTTGTTGTTGTTGCCTCCTCCATCGTCATGCTGCTCATCACCATCACTGATGCCTCTGCAGCACAGGAAGATGGCCTTGAAGGCATTTCTGAAGGTTTTCATCTTGTAGGCATATAGGAAAGGGTTAACAGCTGAGTTTGCGTGGGAGAGAATAATGGCCGTTAGTAACAGCGGTAGAGGCACGGGACATGACGGACACAGCAGCAGGAAGCAGTTGATGATATGTAGTGGAATCCAGCAGGACGTGAAAAGGAAGAGGACCAGGAAGAGCGAAGTGGCCATCTTCATCTCTTTCTTCATCTTGGCTGTTCCCTCCGTGTTGGCTGCACCGCCACGCTCTGCCGCGATCCTCCTCATCTGACGTTTGACCGTGACGAAGATCTGCGCGTAGATGAGGAACATCACCACCAGGGGGGTCAGAACGCAGACGAAGAAGTTGAAGTAGACCATGTAGGTCATATCCACCACCAACACGAAGAAACAGTACCCGGACTCAGGCGGAGGCTTGTGCCAACCCATCAACGGCACCAGACCGATCAGGAAGGCCAGCGTCCAAGTGAAACACAAGACAAGCACTGCGTTGCGAGGTGTCATGAGCCGGTGGTACTGGAAGGGCATGAAGATGGCGATGTAACGCTCAATGGCAACCGCCAGCAGGCTGAAAATGGAGCTCTGGGTTAGCATGATGAGCACAGATAACATTAGCAAACACAGATACAGATTGTGCCGTGGAATGCCCAGGTCTGTCATGATGGCGCAAGGGATCGCCAGTGAACCCACACAGATATCTGCCACCGCTAATGACACCAGGAAGTAGTTCGTAACCGTTTGGAGCTTCCTGTTTAGTCCCACTGCAACACAAACTAGCAGGTTGCCCACAATGGAGAGGAGGGCTATGACAAGCTCTGCTATCATGTAAGGCAGATTTATGGATGCTAGGATGCTTGGCGCAGCTGTTGTTGTAGTAGTAGTAGTACTAGTAGTGGTGGTGGTGGTTTGTGTTAGTTTACCTTGCGTAAGTGTAGGCATGGTGGAC
>NW_015519914.1:0-1289 GCF_001515645.1 Sinocyclocheilus grahami | reverse complement strand
ACCCAACATTGGGTTGAAACAACCCAGCATTTTTTAGAATGTATGGTATTAGTAAGATCATAGTAGTCAAAAGTACATAAAACTCATGGAATTTGTAATGACGAAAATTATCCTTAACACATGTATTCAACCATACTCAGCACATAAATTGAAAGTAGAGGATCAATTTTGAAGTTAGCAACCAGTGAGAAATTTGCTATCCCATGAGGAGCTGAGAAGCTGGCATAATCAAAAAGTTGTTTAAAAAATAAAATAAAAATATCCTTGAATAAACTATGATCAAAACCTTTATAAAAATGACTTATATTCCCCAATAAATAATACATATATAATTAGAAGTTTCTAGTATTCTGGAAGATGTTGATTAGCTGGTATTTGTACATGAACTACACTTTGCCGACATTTTCCAGCAGAATTAGACCCTCTTGCATTAACTAAGTTTAACCATATTATAAAGTGTAATAAAATAATAAAAATCTGGAAAATATTTATTGTTTCACAGCACTTCCACAAACGTTTTTAGGTAGCCTGAAGGTAGACCTCCAAATTCTGAACAAGGCAGGCCTTTGTTGATATTTAAGTGGGACACTGGTCCTCTATAATTACAAAGGTCATCCCTGACATAGAAGACCATGTAAAAACAGGAAACTTACAGTGAGCTCACTTAAATAGTAGTATATCCTTTACTTCTCTGACAGTGTGACAGCCTGCCATTATCTGTCTGTCTATCTCTCATAAAGCAGATTTATCGTAATTTTGACAGTTTGTCACAGTGTCTGTCAGGTGACTGAGAGTTGACATACGCTTGTTAACTGTGATAACCAAAAAACCTGATTTCTTATTGAGAAAATTGGAAATATTTATCATAACACAGATGATTGTGAGCACCCTTTTTCCAATATGTATTGATTCAATGGTCTTGAAAGATTGAGGTGTATATAATTTTTAGGAAGAGATTTGGATAATAACTTTCCTTCAATATATATATTTTTAATACTGTAAATACATCAAATAATCCTAATTGCTGTACACATGGTGTATATTTGTCCACAGAGCAAATGACCCTTTTCCTCTATTCTGTCTAACAATACAGGCGATATGTGTATGTGTATGTGTGTGGGGGGGGGTTTCACAGACTATATTTACTACATGAGACACAACAGAAGAGGGGAGGCTAGTGCAGTGTGTCAGCCTCTAATGACCGACTAGGAGAGGGACTGTAATGTCTTACATATCCTAACAACAAGACATTCCAGTGTTCACTTGCACTGTGTGGAAAAAAAAAAAAA
>NW_015519913.1:22116-22477 GCF_001515645.1 Sinocyclocheilus grahami | reverse complement strand
TGTCTGTACAGACTCATACTCGGCTGCTGGCAGTGAGGGCAGTATCTCCACCTCAGTGGCCTCTCTCCCACCACAGGCTTCGGGCAGTTCAGCCCCAAACTCCCCAGGCTCCCGTCGCTCTGTCAGCACCCTGAAGAAATGGCTGACCAATCCAGTGCGTAAGCTGAGTGCCGGGGCGACCGGAACGGCCAAGGGAGAGCGGCAGGTCCGTAGACTGGAGGGCAAACCCCCACCTCCACTCGCCAGGAGCAGCCAAGACCTGGGCAGCCCACAAACAGAGGAGCAGTTCACCATCCTGCCAGTCATAGACAAAGACCTGGTGAGAAAAACTGTTTGATGTGTATTATTTTCCTTATAAAAA
>NW_015519913.1:19929-20384 GCF_001515645.1 Sinocyclocheilus grahami | reverse complement strand
GGCATGGCATCTGAAGCTGAGGCAACTATACAGTGTCTCTTAGTAAGAATGACTATGGGAAACAGAAACAAGTAAGGAGGTTATAAGGGACTTAGGAGCTTTCTGTCAGCTTGCACATGGGGGTTTGATGTGTTTATATCCACACTGAGGGCGAGAGAGGCCAGATGGTCATTTGACTGATGGGTCATTTGTTTCCAGGCTCTCTCCCACAGGTTGAACCTTTAAAAGTGAAAACACACATTGATAAAACACACTTCCTCGTATGTTCTTGTAAAGTTGGGTCCAAAAGACTTCTATTTTGTATTTTCTATTTTTTATACATTTTTATATAACAAATTACTCCGCCATTCAAAAGAGGTCACCCTTTTGCGACCTTTTGGACATTTTTGTCCTTTTCAGTTTTGTTCTTTTTATAATTTTGCCTGTGTTATCGCCAACTGCATACATTTTGGCAC
>NW_015519913.1:2160-2697 GCF_001515645.1 Sinocyclocheilus grahami | reverse complement strand
TAATAATAAGAAATATTTCTTGAGCACCAAATCAGCATATTAGAAACAATTCTGAAGGATCATGTCACACTGAAGACTGGAATGATGACTGCTGAAAATTCAGCTTTGACATCACAGGAATAAATTGCTTTTTAAAATATATTAAAATAGAGAAAACAGTTATTATAAATTGTAATACTAGCAACTACTTTACTGTTTACTTTTTTTTATCAAACAAATGCAGCCTTGTTAAGCAAAAGAGACTTCTTTCAAAAACATTAAATAATTGACCCTACACTTTCGAACAGTAGTGTATTTGAAAGTCCACAGGGTCAAAAGTGCCTGTAGTTGAAGAAACTAGTCACAGGCCTGAAGCCTGAGATGGAAAAGATGCTTCACAATGCCACAGCTATGGGCCATATTTAGTGTTATAGTGTGCTTATGTAGAGTGTGTTTATGTTTAAGACAGATTTATTTTGTTTTCCCTCTGCTGTTGTCCTTTCAAATGGTTATTCCCGACTTAATTCCTCTTCCCTCTCTCTCTCTCTCTCTCTCTCT
>NW_015519913.1:0-574 GCF_001515645.1 Sinocyclocheilus grahami | reverse complement strand
AGCGTTTTGCTTGAAAAGTTACGTCACCTTTATATATATATATATAGTGCTTTTTACAATATAGATTGTTTCAAAGCAGTTTCATGGTAATAAACAGAAAGGTAACAGAATCAATGACAAATTTTGCTGTAAAGCAGCTCTAAAAAGTCAATAGTGTCATTATTCAGCTCGTGTCAGATTGATGTTGATTCATTTCAGTTCAATTACAGTGTCGATGTTGCAAAATGTATCAGTTGTGACGAATTCGATTCAGCTATAAAGCAGCTCTACAAAAGACAACAATATCATCATCCAGCTCCATTCAGTTCAAGTTTTCAAAGTGCGCATGTGCTCATTCTTTAAATTTGATGTTTAAAGAATTTATTTAAAAAATAATGAATGTAATTCAGATATTTTTATTTATCTAGATGCTTTTTGTGGTCACTGTAGGTGTGATCAAGTATCTTGTTTACCCGCTTCTTCATGTATCTCAAATTAAACCTTTGAACATCAGAATTTCAGACTTCATACTGTCCATCAAAAGTCTCTTGGCATGGCATCTGAAGCTGAGGCAACTATACAGTGTCTCTTAGTA
>NW_015519912.1:1985-2697 GCF_001515645.1 Sinocyclocheilus grahami | reverse complement strand
CCCAGGAGACCGCAAAAAAATTGAAGGATTTAAAAAAATCAGCTATTCTACAATTAAAATCGATGCAGAATTACTATCTTACCACCCTTCACCTAAACAAACAGCATTATAGGTTTGGCAGTAGACTATGGGTCATCAGCAGTGCAGTTTTACAATCAAAAGTTCTAGCTCTCAATAACTGCTGACTCCTCCTCCTGCCCCCTCTCATTGGTTGAGCCCAATGGGCAGGCCCACCACAGCACCAGAGCATTGTCCTGTTGTACGCCGTTTGATGACATCACATTCCCCTCCTCTGAATCAGACTCCGAGTCCTCACTGTCAGACGGCCAACAGAACTTACGCTGACCACTGGATGAAGCCACCAATGGCATGAAAGGGTGCACACTGTAGAAATGAGAGAGTAAGAAAAGGGAGCAGGTAAAATTCGCAATATTTACTCATTTGCATTTATTTATTTAGCAAATGTTTACATTTCAGTTGTGTTACAGATGCGATGCTGTCACCTGCAAGCTCTGGCAAACATATTAAACATAGCCCTATTGACAGTATCTGAGTCATCCTTCAATTAGGGGCACATCTTGAAAAAAGCAATTAATATTTCATTTATATTAAAAACATTTATCATACGTGATGTGCAGGAATGGAGTTCTGATCATTGCCATGATCCATCAATCAAGTGGATTGGTATTATGTGTGGATATTTTGATATTGC
>NW_015519912.1:0-1021 GCF_001515645.1 Sinocyclocheilus grahami | reverse complement strand
GCTGTGAGGGTGTCCCACACTGACACCACACCGTCTGTGTCCCCACTCAGAAGATATCGGCCAGATCTATTTCAGACACACAAATATCTACATAAGCAAAACATAAATGGGTCTAAATACTATGCTGTCGTTTTTAGTAAAACTGTGTATCTTTATCTCACTGGTCCAGGTCAAAGTAGATCCGCTGGTTTGTACTGACGTTCCTGTGCATGGAGAACAGAACTTGTCCCGGGTCTCTGAGGTCCCAGCACAGGATCTCCGAGTCCTGAAAGCAGTGACGCATAACATTAGCTGGAGAATTCAAAACATGCAACAAATAACAGTGTTTCTAATTGGTGGATATATCTGTCATATTGAATTTGGCAAAGTAAACCTGTGAGGCACAGAAGACCACTGACCTTGCGACCACCCGTGTACATGTGATAGCCGTTGGGTGAGAACAGCAGGTGTGTAAGGCCTCCGTGGTGTCGTGCGGGCAGCAGAGCCAGCAGAGAACCGTCCTCACAGGAGTAAAGGCCGGCCGAATGAGAATACGACCCACAGGCGTACATGGAATGACAAGAACTGAAGGCAATACAGGAGATAATGCCTGTCTGACCCTGTTTCTTGACTTAAAAGAAGAATGAGGTATAAAATGAGAGGAAGAAAAACAGGAACAAAAGTTAATTGTAAGTAGTTTGGTTTCATATTAGAAATCCATGAAGAGTCACTGAATAATGAGAAACTACAGAGCCAAGTGTCCAGACGAGGAAGAAGCTGATTTTATCAAGTCAAACTATGCAACTTTTCACATTAATATAGAATTCAATTGATGTGCGATCACAGGTGTACACTGCTGTTCAAAAGTTTGGAGAAAAGATTCTTTAATGTTTTTGAAAAGTCTCTTATGTTCACCAAGCCAGCATTTATTTGATGATAAAAAAACAACTATTATTAACTAAATATTATTACAATTTAAAATATTTTTTTTCTATTTTAATATATTTCAAAATGTAATTTATTCCTGTGATGCAAAGCTGAA
>NW_015519911.1:2211-2697 GCF_001515645.1 Sinocyclocheilus grahami | reverse complement strand
ATTTCAAAAGATCTTAGTTGCTAGCTCCCAGGAACATCCCATACTACACATCTGCTCCAAATGTGTCAATTGTGATGAGAGATGCTCAAACAGCATGAGCCTGCGCACATGTGCACGTACACGCCAAATACAGCTTGGTTCAGTGCATTCTGACTTCATATAGCTCACCCAGATCCAAAAACATACTGAAGCCACTCTGTACAACTGAAATGACTACCCTCAGACGCTTCCATTTAGAGAGTTTGGGCATGAAGACTCAAAATTAAACAGTGGGAGAACATTGCATGTTAGACCATAGATAAAGGAAAATGAGGATTCATACACCAATTAGGAAAGCAACAACAAAAAAAGTTTTCCAGAAGTTCTTGACTGTCAAACTGAATGTGTGGAGATGTTTGACAACTATTACAAGCATTATTAACTCCGATAGGTTCAAATTAATATCATTTTTGTAATTGTAACCGTAAGTAATTTTTTTTTTATTTT
>NW_015519911.1:0-483 GCF_001515645.1 Sinocyclocheilus grahami | reverse complement strand
TATCCTGCCGCCTTCCGGAAAACTAGATCCCGAGCCGCTGGATCTTTATAGAAATGGAACCAAAAGGGTTTCTGTTCCCAACAGTGACTTACAGATATAAAATTCGGTCGTGTTAAAGATGGCTGCGAGCTGAACAAACGAAATGCGAGATAATTTAGGGAGTATGTAGAAATAAGGATTCGTGCGTAGGAATACAACGAAGTGCACGGCTGTGGTGCGGCAAGGGGGCGCACCTATTCATTAAGTTTTATGACTGTCGCAATAAAGAGTGTGTATAGGATTGGCGAGAAGCAACGCCACAAGACAACCAGACTTAAATCATGAAGAAAAATGGCAATTTCTTTGTGGAAAGAAATGTTTTGTAAACCTTCCTGTCAAACGGGAGCTGATATGGGTTCAGCGTTTAGGTTTTAGAGGCGGAGGAAGTTATTCCAACCCTCTCTCCTGTGTAGAACAATGCAGCGAGGATCGGAAAACTACTGG
>NW_015519910.1:1996-2697 GCF_001515645.1 Sinocyclocheilus grahami | reverse complement strand
ATTCCAGGCTGAAACAGATGTCTGTGCTGTAATCTAGACCGCATGGATAGGTTTAGTTAGCGCCACATTATTAGCCTGAAGTCTCGAAAAAGGTCAATCCCGTACCTTTATTCTTCCGCCATTCACGTTTACGCGACGCAGTCGCTCATAAGAGCTGCGGCGACAGTTTATATATAAACCTCTTGTGCATTTCACACCACGTTCATGTGATTATTCAGCCGGCGCCACGTTATAGGTGCTAGGAAACTGCTTAAATCTGAAGGTACAGGTAGGTGATGACATGCATCAGATGAACTCAACATGCAGTCTGACACTTGTTGCTTATAAACAGCAGGATGTCAACCAAATGTCTGCGTGGTTTTTTTTCTCATAGTGGTTTTCTATGTTGGTTTCAATCTAAACAGTGAAAGGACTTTTTAACTGAAAGGTTAAGGGTATTTTTCATAAATGTCAGGTTGGGGTACGTTGTCACTTGAGGTTTATATGTTTGAGATTCATTAAGTCGTTTTATGTTATTTTAAAAACCCTACTAATTTATTTTAAATAACTATTTTTAGTAACCTATTTTAAATGCATTTATTTAGGATATATTCAAAATTGTATTCTTTTTAAAGCAAGTTCCCGTTGTGACAGCTTAGTGTGACAACATGCCCCACTGGCTAATAACAGTGGATATGTTCAATAGCTGCTTTTTATTGATT
>NW_015519910.1:0-349 GCF_001515645.1 Sinocyclocheilus grahami | reverse complement strand
GACTGCAATACTCTCTCTAGCGTCATATGTATTTGGAAATATTTATTCAGGACAAGCAGCTTTCACAAGATACTCATGTGTCATCATCTCCCTCCCTTTTTAGAAAATTCGACTCATTGATTATGAAAAAATGGTGGATGCCAATGGCTACAGAATTGTAGCGTTTGGGCAGTGGGCTGGTGTTGCTGGTATGGGACCTTTTCGATGGTGTCACACAATGTACAATATCATCTGAGTTAAAAGGATAGTTCATCCAAAATGTAAAATTCTGAGATCATTTACTCACCCTCATGTAGTTCCAAACTTGTATGAAAACAAAATGAAACTTACAAAAACATTTAAAGGGGTG
>NW_015519909.1:2318-2698 GCF_001515645.1 Sinocyclocheilus grahami | reverse complement strand
AAAAAACAATAGTGTGATTTCCATATTCACATTATTACCGCAGGTTACTCAGAGGCAGAGCTGCGGTATTATCGTGGTATCATTATCAGTGTTGTTTTTGTTCATTTTCACTTTCACTCAATTACTCAGTTGAAAGAAAAATGTCTAAAACATGGTAATACCATGATACTTTTATTTACTGAACTTACAAAAAAAGTACCAAAAGGTACCATGGTAGTAACATGGTTTTCTTGGATTACCATTTATAAATACCATAGTACATGAATTTCAATACCATGACATATTTTAAAGTACCATAGAAAAGTATCATAGTAGCATCTAAAACCATATATCCTGGGCTAAAGAGAAATACTTTTTAAAAGAAAAAAAATCATAAAAAT
>NW_015519909.1:0-604 GCF_001515645.1 Sinocyclocheilus grahami | reverse complement strand
GGAATGCTACATTTCTCCAAATCTGTTCTGATGAAGAAACAAATTAATCTATATCTTGAATGGCCTAAGGGTGATAACATTTTCAGCTAATTTTTGTTTTTGGATGAACTATTCCTTTAAAAATTTAAATATATACATTATTACTGCAAGCAACATTACCTAAAAGTCAATTGGGGAACATAAATATCCATTTCAAATCTGAATTTAAGTACCATAGATGCACATTTTATATCATATTTGATATAAAGTATATTTTTTGAGTCTATAACTTTGGTTTTTATAAACAGGCAGATGGAAGCGCATGAGTCTGTAATAGTCTCAGTGTCTTGCTTTCATGTGCTAATATGCAGACTACCTGTCTGCACACTAAATGACTAAAGAGGGTGAGAAATGAGATATGGAGAGTTGTTGGAGTTCAAAGTGATGAGCAAACTCTTGCATTATCATAGCATTAGTTATAAGCTATAATCTACCTTACTCAGCGCTGCTGTCCCGGTGTATCTAGCTCATCAGCCGCAGTGCAAATGGATGTAATGTTTTGATCTTGCGAGTACAAAGCCAGCCTACAGGTCAGAGTGTGGATCAAATCAACCAGTAATTATGG
>NW_015519908.1:2239-2698 GCF_001515645.1 Sinocyclocheilus grahami | reverse complement strand
ATATAGAAGAATTTAGTGTAGATGTTCAAAAAGTACCATCACTGTATTCTATGTGTTTCTGCATTGACACACATTCCAGTTCAATAGCTTTTGAAAAGAGGGTCACATCGCTCCAAAGCAAGTAGCAAAATGTTTATTTGACCTTAAAGAACATACTACAGGTCTTTAATGTGCAATTATTTGCTCTATATGTTTAATTTTGCCCATCACTGTATTTTATGGGGTTCATCATTGAGACACCTTTCAGTTCAATAGCTTTTGAAGAAAGACACTGACTTACCCAGTACACATTGTAAAATATTAATTTTACATTAAATAACACACTACAACTTTTCAATGTACTATTATTTGCTTTATATGATCAATTACTTCTCCCAATCTGTTGCATTGGTTTCTTCATTGTCACACTACACAGTTCAAATTAAACAGACTAATTCTTCTGGGACAAACTGTAAAATG
>NW_015519908.1:0-583 GCF_001515645.1 Sinocyclocheilus grahami | reverse complement strand
TCAAATAAACAATTTTCCAACTCGTTCTGGAGCACTACGACCCTTCTTTCTAAAGCTACTGAAGTGAATCATGTGTCAATGGAGAAACCCATACAAAATGTCAGTAATAGGTATAGAACATATAAAGCAAAAACACGTACAATAAAGATTTGTAGTATGGTCTTTGAGACTAAATAAAGATTTTACCATCTTCCTTGGATGACTTGATCTGTTTTTTTCCAGACCTATTGAACCGTGTAAGGTGTCAATGAAGAAACCAATGGAACATGTTGGGAGCATAAATTGACCATATAAAGCAATAACTCGTACAATAAAGAGTTGCAGTATGTTCTTTCAATTTAGCTAAACATTTTACAGTTTGTCCCGGGAAGAATTAGTTTGTTAATTTCAGAGCTATCGAACCCTGTAATGTGTCAATGATGAAAACCATTGTAACACATTAGGAGTTTTAATTGAACATATAAAGCAAATAATTGTCCACTGAAGAGTTGTAGTGTGTTCTTCAGGTTAAAATAAACATATTCCACCGTGCTCTGTAACAGTCCACAGAGCCTTTTAAAAGCCATTGAACTGAATAATTTGT
>NW_015519907.1:810-2699 GCF_001515645.1 Sinocyclocheilus grahami | reverse complement strand
TGCTAATAGACACTATAATTAAATATGTTTTAGAGAGTGTTATGGCGTGGCAGGCAGCAAGGAGAAAGTAGAGGCTTGGATCCAATTGGCAGCAGTATTCTGTTAACATAAACTTTGTTTCTTCAACTACAGGCACATATAAACTCATGTTTAAAACCTGTTTTTCCATATTCCATATGATAGGCTGTCATGTGATTCGGTCTTTATGAAAAATGTATGAGTAGCAAATAGAAGTAACTACCAAACAAATATTACTAACATTAAGCCAAAACAACAAACACATGAGCGATTACAGTACTAGACTAGTATTCATCATTAGTAGAATGATGCTGCACATATGCACCTACATTCATTCAAATGAAAATCATTTGCATTTGACTTCATAATTCTAGATCTAACAGCCTGTAGATAGAATAACTGGTGAAAATGAAAATTAACCGTCATTTTTGTTTATCCAGTCATATTTTGCTCTGCAAACATGCTGGAAAGTGACCATGTCATAAGCAGGACATGGTATAAATGATTTTATATATATTTTTTCTTACATACTGGATTAACACATGCAAACATCATAAATTATTTTTAAAAATGTGTATTTTTATTGGAAATTTTCATATGTCATCCAGTCTCCAGCACTACAGTTCCCAGAATCTCTCTTGGTTCCCTCCTGCACACACTCCATCACCCGCACCTGTTTTCTATTATGCTCCTCATCAGTTCCCTATTTAAAGGGATAGTTCACCCAAAAATGAAAATTACCCCATAATTTACCCCTCAAGCCATGCTAGGTGTATATGACTTTCTTCTTTCAGACGAATCCAATCGGAGTTATATTAAAAAATGTCCTGGCTCTTTCAAGCTTTATAATGGCAGTGAGTGGGTGTTTTTTGTCAATAGTCCAAAAGAAGTCCAATGAAGCGCATCCATCCATAATAAAAAATGCCTCACACGACTCCAGGGGGTGAATAAAGGCCTCCTGTAGCGAATCGATGCATTTTTGTAAGAAACATATCCATATTTAAAACTTTATAAACCGTAATCTCTAGCTTCTGCTAACTGTTGTACACACGTTCATTCCGGCAGATGATCTAAAGGTCTGGTGAGAACATGCTAGTGTCGTGAGAACCGACGTTTGTTTACAGGAGCAAAGGAAGCAAAGTTTCCTTACTTTAGCAAAGGAAAACCAGTCTTCTCTTGGCTTATATCGAAATTTTCTAACAAAAACACATTGATTAGTTACAGGAGGCCTTTATTCTCCCCCCAGAGCTGTGTGAGGCACTTTTTATTATGGATGGATGCGCTTTATTGGACTTCTTTTGGACTATTACAAAAAAAACACCCACTCAATGTTTATATCTACTTTGCTCACTGTACTCAAGACTGAGCACTTTTACTCACCCGTTCATCCTGTGTTTGCCATGTGTTCACAAATGAAGCTGTGCTGGATTCATTTAACCTTTACGCAAGTATATATTTCCTGACGCACCCTCATCTCCCTTCAAAAATCTATTTTACACTAGGTACAAAAAAATAGTTACACTCTGGACTGTAAGGACAAAAATGTCACCGGGAACGACGGTGTGGAGTGGTTATAACGTTTTAAATATGGATATGTTTCTTACAAAAACGCATCGATTTGCTACACGAGGCCTTTATTCACCCCCTGGAGCCATGTGGGACACTTTTTATTATGGATGGATGCGCTTTATTGGACTTCTTTTGGACTGTTAAATAGAAACATCTGCCCACTGCCATTCTAAAGCTTGGAAGAGCCAGGACATTTTTTAAATATAACTCTGATTGGATTCGTCTGAAAGAAGAAAGTCATATACACCTAGGACGCCTTGAGGGTGAGTAAATTATGGGCTAATTTTCATTTTTGGGTGAAC
>NW_015519907.1:0-434 GCF_001515645.1 Sinocyclocheilus grahami | reverse complement strand
GGACCTTTTTCTTATTGCTGCACAAGGGTTAATACAGCGTAGGAGTGAAGTTCTCTTGGGGGAAATGCACTGTGCTCTTTCCTTATGGAGCAGAACTATCATCTGTCCACCAGAGACGGGTGCTGGCAAACAGAACAGCCAGAAGACACAGTTGTAAAACACAGTTGTCCCAGGTCAGGACATTTTGTTATTTTGCCGCACCCCTGTCAAAGAGCGCTGCAGATGCAGCAGAGTATGGTGAGTTTAGCCAAGGACAATCTACAGTATAGTTTGCTATCGACTTGTTGCAATGACCTTTTATAACCACATTTGGCCCTGAAGAGCACCCACCCCCAACAACACCATGCCTTCTGTTTGCTTACCACCGTTATCACCTAATCAATAGTCCACCACTCATTCAATTTGACAAGCATCTCCAAGAGAGAGGGCTAATC
>NW_015519906.1:2456-2699 GCF_001515645.1 Sinocyclocheilus grahami | reverse complement strand
GGCTGGTCTTTGAGAGGTACGTCCAGTGTCACATCTTCATCATCACCATCATCATCACTGCTGAAGATGTTTCGCTCAGGGTTCATCCTCAGCTGATGATGATGATGATGGGACAGGTTTGTGTTCCTTCACATTGTCACTGAATGCTTGCATGAATTAGGACAATGACAAGAACCCAGTATGGCCAGTCTTCTGGAATAATGATAGTGATGCAAAGTAGGTCAGTGCCTCTTTTTGTTGTGT
>NW_015519906.1:0-1052 GCF_001515645.1 Sinocyclocheilus grahami | reverse complement strand
TTTTTTTTTTTTCAGTTTTGTCCCGAACCAGTGTTACATACAAAACCACTGCTAGAGAAACAAGCTTTTGTGCATTTGGACTTTTGACTGGTTACTGACATACAGTAAAGCCTGTTCCCCATGTGACAACTAGCCCCGGTCTCCTCTATATTGCAGTTTTATGATTGAGATTAGTTTATAAGACCAGTCAGTGTGCACCTGATATCAACATTATATCATACTTTCCAGTGAGTTATGAAACTTAAATATTAATTTTGCGGTATTATTAGCTTTGACATTTGAAACTGTGTTGGTTTTCAATGTCACAAAAGCAGCAGCTTTGACATATTCCCTGCGGGACGGCTCAAGTTTTGTGTTTATGTATGCCACAGACCATCTGCGCTTCACCTTCATCTGACAGAGTTCTTCAGATCTGTCCAGCTGAACTTTGGTCTACGTAGTTAGGAGGTGGAATATCTCCTCTGGTATTGTGTCTAGAGAGGAAGACATTTTTTATTATAGTTAGTGTAGAAGTTTCACCCGTGTGTTCAGTCAGTTCTGGACAGCCTGAAACCTTTGGATCTGACTTTACATATAACAAAACGTTTGCGAAATAATAAAAAGCCATCAGTGTCCATCCCAAAGCTCTCGTGGTCTTCACTGTGGCATCACTTGACTTCCTCTGTGGAAAGAGGACACACTATCTGAAGTACAAACATCCTCTTCCACCCACCTGCATTGCACAATCGCTATACATTTTTATGATGAGCAACAGCCCATTTATGGCATTTCAGCCCCACAAAAGCAAACAGTGCGCAGGCCGCAAATCAATCGGGCCGCCCATAACCTTATCGCAGCTCTATAGAAGAATCATTTCTAGAGCATTTTCTGCACTCAATTGCATTTTCATCGTGTGAGGGCTCTTAATTAGATGAGATTATTAATTAAGTGGCAAAAGCTCATTAAAACTGTCTGCTGTCACCTCCATTTCCATTCTTGTGACATCTTACTTGCCGTGCCTAGACTTAGTGACAAGTTTTGAGCTTTCTTGCATATATATATATATATATATA
>NW_015519905.1:1801-2699 GCF_001515645.1 Sinocyclocheilus grahami | reverse complement strand
AAATAAATTAAAGACGTAATCAAACAGACGATGAACACTATTAACTATTAATTATTATATGATGCAATCAAAGTTGAGTGAACTTTAAGAAATGCTGTGCAGCTAGTTAGCATTTGAATTCATGTTGGTTTTTTTTACATTTATTTATTTATTTAAAATATGCTAAATACAGTGTGATAAGAAATATTTTAGCTGGTCAAATCAGTCAGATGTGGCAACATTTAAATTTTTGACCCGGCCTGTAACCTATGTGACCAGGAGTCTGAAAAGCATAATCAGTTCACCAAAGCTGGCAACACAAATGACACCACATGCAGTCGACTTCGTCCTCCCTTGTCAGTGCTCTGAGCGATTGTGTTCAGGAAAAGAGAGTCAAGGTTGTCTGTGAGAGTGGGCAAACAGAAGGAAACGTGACAGGCAGGCTCATTTTCCAGCAGGAAGGTTGAGGAAGATTATAAGCTGTACCCCGACTAACTGAGCAATCGCTCGCTGCCAGCCACTGTCAGCCTTGTTAAACGACAAAAGCTTAATTTACTTGTCAAGGAAAATAAAAAACGCTTTTCTCTTGCTCTCTCTCTAGTATTCCTCTTATCTCTGAATAGAAACATTAGGACAGAAATTTTCAGTCTCATGCTGTCAAATAATCACTGACTAGTAATTCTATGACAGATGAGTGGATCTGCCTTGAAAAACAAGGTCAGAGCACCTTAAATGAGTTGAACAGCTTGTGTAAACCTTTGATATGAATTCTTATGAACGTCACGTTCAGACATGTTAGTTTAGTTTATAGTATGTTCTGACTGTAATTCAAATTTTTTTATTTTTTTTATTTGTTGTGTTTGCTTTGCTTTGTTTGCAATATATATGTATATATATATATATATATATATATATATAT
>NW_015519905.1:0-881 GCF_001515645.1 Sinocyclocheilus grahami | reverse complement strand
TGTCTGTGTCCACTCTTCACTCACTGACTGTGACTGTGAATCTAGTCCTTTGAGACGTCGCTGTCTGCAGCTCTACAGACACTTTGTCACAGCGAGGGGGCTGCGTCAGCTGCCATTAGCTCCACTGTCACTGTGAAGATACCAAGAGCACGCAGGTGTATCTGGAGGTGACTCGGCTTCCCACAAACACCACCTGATAGACTAAAACAGCAGGAGCTGTGGAGACAGACGGATTAAAGCAGTGTGAGGTCGGATGAGTTCAAGACTCGTTTTGGCTCAATTACAGATCCTATCACAGCCGTCTCTGAAGACTGCGTATCAAAATATTCCCAAAGAGGATAACTTCTGTCACTACTTGCTATTCTTAACCCCAGCAGACGTGATACCCCTGCATTGCTGGTCACCAGATATGCTGGGTGTTCCCATTAGGCCTCTTAACTAGTTTAAACAGTAGGCCTTCCAGTGCTTTTCAGCATTTTTTTGCTGGTGAATAACATGGATAAGCAACAGACTAGTATAAATCAAATTGGACCAGCATGGACATTTAATTGGTTGTTCATTCTATCAATCGTTTTATCTATCCATCCATCTATCCATTGTTTTATCATTCTGTCGTTCCATCCATCCATTATTCTATCTGTTCAATTTATTCTTTTGTTCGATCTGTTATTCCATCCATTCATCCATTGTTCTGTAATTCCATCCATCATTCATCCATCGATCCATCCATTGTTCTCTGTTCCATCCATTCTGTTGTTCTTTCTCTTGTTCCATCCAACTGTCCATCCATCCACTGTTCTATCTGTTCCATCCATTCTTTTGTTTGATCCATCCATCCATCAATCGTTCCGTCGTTCTATCCATCCATCCATCCATCCATC
>NW_015519904.1:2251-2699 GCF_001515645.1 Sinocyclocheilus grahami | reverse complement strand
AAAGAGATTTCAGCAGTATAGCTGGTCAGAATGAAACCAAAACCACTGTGGTAAAAATATTCACATTCAACATTCCATACAGAAGTTAAGTCTCACAAAGCTTCTTCTGGTCAGAAAAATGCCCGTTAAGACAGAATGCCCATTTTTTTAACTTGCTTATTAAGGGCTGTTAAATCAGAAATCAATGATACCCCAATAACAGACTCAAAAACCTCAATAGATAAAAAAAGACAGAGACCAGAAGAGGGTCGAGTTTGAGTTAAGACCGAGACCAGAAGAGGGTTGAGTTTGAGTTAAGACTGAGACCAGAAGAGGGTCGAGTTTGAGTTAAGACCGAGACCAGACAAGGGTCGAGTTTGTGTTAAGAGTGAGACCAGAAGAGGGTCGAGTTTGAGTTAAGACAGAGACCAGACAAGGGTCGAGTTTGAGTTAAGAGTGAGACCAGAAG
>NW_015519904.1:0-1127 GCF_001515645.1 Sinocyclocheilus grahami | reverse complement strand
CTTCTGTATAACATTAGAATCTCCTATATGAGTTGTATGTATATTCTTTTAATTTCCTCCTCTTTGTTTTTCTTCGCAGGTGCAGCTGCCCATGTCCACGCCGCCGGCACCAGCGTGTCGTACGCACTCTGAGAGTTCTGATGTCAGTTCTGAAGACGACAGTACGCTGGTCCTGTTGGCCCCCATCTCTCGTAGCCCCAGCCCTGGAAACAACAGCAGCAAACGGCATCACCAGAAGCGCCAGCGCAGCCACAGCCCTGCCGTACCCGCACTCTCCGGGACGCCTCTTCCCTCCCTGCAGTCTCTGAGTCTGTGCCCACGTCCCCGTGATGGCCCCACGCGGAGCTCCTCCCCGCGCCCTTCGGCCAATAGCAAGAAAGAGCGTCTGGTTTCTCCAGACACGTTAACCTCGCCCTCTCTCAGTCCTCTCAGTCCACGGAGCCCCGTGTCCCCCGTCAGTGCTCCGGAGGCTCTGATAGCGGCCATTTTAGGAGAGCCCAGGCCTCCTCAGATAGGAAAAGCAGGCGATGTAATTCTCTGACCCATCCCCCCTTCCCTATCGATTCATTTCTAGACTTTAGCAGATATCGTAATGCTACTACTTGAGTGAAATAGCCTGTTTCAGGTTGTCCTCTGGCGCCTTTCAGACCTGCAGCTGTTAGTGTTCTCATGCCTTGTTGTGTGTAATCGCTTCACAAACTCTTCCTCAGTTCTCAGTGGCTTTGCCAATAGAGATTCAACTGGTCTATCCATTTTGCGTTATTTATTGATGATAGATTGTAAATGGACATAGTGCAGGACAACCTGACCCAAGGTAAAACTGTCCTTTTACCGTAGAATTAAAGCAAACAGTGATGTCAGCATTCATCTCAGCCTTTACTTGTTGTTCTGGTAGTAATTGAGTACACATATACCAGGTTTGGCACATACTATAAGACCACCATACCACATTTTAGAATAAGTTATTTATTAACACCCATCATGCTTTGCTGAAGTTTTGTCAAGATAACAGCCTTCTGAAACAGAGCAAACCTTTGACTGGAGCAGCTGACTGAAGACAACCAATCACATCAGCTCTGCTCATTTATAGCATTTAGTGCCATTATTTGATTGTGTGTGTGTGTGTG
>NW_015519903.1:1959-2700 GCF_001515645.1 Sinocyclocheilus grahami | reverse complement strand
TCCGTTGCCTGTTTTGCATAATTCCTTTAGTGAACTTGGTGCTAATACAAAACAGCCGCAGACGTGTGCAAACAAACAATGTTATCGGCGGGTGAAATGTATTGTTAGTAAAATCTCCCTAGGGTTTTCCCTCTGCTGTAATAATAAGGACAGCTGCCTTTTTTGGACTGTGAGAGACAAATCTCCTTTTTCTGTTCATCCCAATGGCTAGCAATGACTAGTTAATCTCTCTCTTGCTCTTGCTGTAAACACGTAGGAAGGAACTGGAAGGATTTTTAGGAAGTGCCATTTAAAGACTTCCTTTTTTCCCTTCCTCCTGTGAAGACACAGAAATGAAAGGTGCAGCACGCTGATAGACAATATTTCAAATGTGTTTTTTATTACGTCTGAGTAAACAGCTTAAGGGAGGATAAAGAGAACAGAATATGAGAGAGTGAAACTCCGCAGCTCCAGGGTGCCGCAATCAACTGCTTTTCCACAAGCTGGAAATGAAAGATTACTCATGAAGTACAGAATATCTGACGTTACATGATTGTCATGAGGGAATAGGGAGGCTTCTAATCCCAGGATGTGAGAGAAGAGTCTGCAGTTTTCCTGTCTTCTCACAGCAGCTGTGTGTTCATTCATCAGACTGCACTAATGTGAGATACAGACCGTATTTAATTTGACGCTAGTAAAAACGAGGCTGTCAGGGAAAGAAACACAGTCTGTTTGAAGCGTCCTTCCAAACAATTTAAGATG
>NW_015519903.1:0-740 GCF_001515645.1 Sinocyclocheilus grahami | reverse complement strand
TGGAATATAAAGGTCATATTTTCAGTAGACAAAATCCTCAAACTCTAATCCTAAAATTGAGGAAAAACTGAATCAGATGTGGGTCAGAGTTGGAAAATCATGGCAGACGAGGTAGCGAATGGACACTTAAACAGCAAAAAAAAACATGTGCTCACACAAACACATCCACACAGACAGACAGACATATGACTCTCTCAATAACAGAAAGACTGTTATGTTTTGGGTATCATGGGATTTCACATCCAATTTGTTTTTGTGGAAGATAAACTGATGCTGTATGCACATTCATTGATACTGAAACAATAACATGTTGTTAGTAGATGGAGGGATCAGGGTTAATCTGTTCAGTCTGAGCAGACAGATGTTCACATGGATGTGTGTCATGGATATAGCTGATGGCTACAGCTGTTTTCTATTTTAATATAATATAAAAATGTAATTTGTCTTCAGTGTCACATGATCTTTCTAATATGCTGATTCAGTGCTCAAGAAATTATCGATGTTGAAAACAGCTTTAGTTTTTTGTGGAAACGTGATAATGTTTTTTTTTTCTTTAATAGAAAGTTCAAAATAACAGCATAAATTTGAAAAATAAATGTTTTGTAACAATATAGATGCTTTTTTTGTCTCACTTTTGATCAATTTAGTGCATTGTTGCTAAATAAATGTATTTATTTCTTTCAAAAATAAATAAATAATAGTGCTGTTAAACGATTAATCACGATTAATCGCATCCAAAA
>NW_015519902.1:2235-2700 GCF_001515645.1 Sinocyclocheilus grahami | reverse complement strand
ACTATTATAGCAGTTAATTCTGTAGAATATACAGACAATTTGTCATTTAACCTTAAACTTATTTTCGTCTTAAATCTTGGAATGTACACTGCTTGCTGGCTCAGGAAGGCAAATTCTTCTTCTACCTACAATCAGATGTCAATACGTTTTAAAGTGTTATTTGGTAAATATTTAAATGTCACTCTCTTGTTCCTGAGATATAAATAAAAACATCTTCCTGCTAGCTTTATATAATGTTCAATCTTTATCATCAAATCACAAGAGCAATCCTAAACAGCGCGGAGTAAAGGAACAGGGACCACGTGATAGCACTGTCTAAGTTTCTTTTAATTTGATTTGTTTTAGCGGTGAACTTGAATGATGCTTCATAGAAACTATTCAGCCAGAGTTAGAAATATGAAAATGTATGTTTATAATGAGCAGTGTTGGGGAAAGTTACTTTTATAAGTAATGCATTACAATATT
>NW_015519902.1:0-947 GCF_001515645.1 Sinocyclocheilus grahami | reverse complement strand
TAAATGTTAATCATATAGTCACAGAATACAGTCAACCATGTTTTTGGACAATGCGACTTCATCAGTGTACAATTGTACCATACAATGGTTTCCAAACTTGAATTGTAGTTGCATTGTTTTTGGTCTTGATAATGAGGTCTTTTTCTTCCTTTTCCAGGTTTTGACAGAGAGTCAAATGCATCAGAAGGCAGAAGGTGGACCTGGTCCATCTCAGAAAGAGCATGATGCTGCCAAAATAGTGAAACTCCTCAGTGGAGGATTTTTCATAGCCTTGAATACCCATTAAATGCTTCTTTCACTCCCAGTTTCTTAGGCTAGTGTTTTGATCTTAGTCTCCCCAGTAAACAACACTAAGTGGTGTCCCATTAATAATGCTGTTCTCCCTGCGAGAGCTGGTGCAATGGCTGGGCCTTGCCACATTCGAGCTGTTCCTCCACTTGGGCGCGCTGCTAGTCTTCAGCGTGCTGGTGGCCCTACACATGGACGTGGACAGGCAGACTCTTAAAATGAGCTGGTGGCTTGTCTTCTCACCCTTGTTTGCTGCTGATGGCCTCAGCACTTACTTCACAGCTATTGTATCCATCCGCCTCTATCAAGAAGGAGAAAAGCGGCTGGCAGTGCTGCGCTTGCTGTGGGTGCTGACCGTGCTCGGCCTCAAGCTGGTGTGTGAGGTGCTGCTATGCCAGAAATTGGCCGAACAGGACCAGGCAAGTGATTTGTGGTTCGGGCTTATCGTTTCCCCACTTTTCATCCTTCTGCAGCTGCTCATGATTCGTGCTTGTCGTGTCAATTAAAGGACAAACCATCTGCGCACATGCCAGTGGACTTATGTGAATGAAAAGGACTCCTGCAGGTGTCATTCAAACCAGGAGTGAATCGTTGTGAACGGCTAAATCATTGTGGCCAGATACTTTTTATTTAATTGAAAGCCAAAAGTGCCTCAATGC
>NW_015519901.1:2254-2700 GCF_001515645.1 Sinocyclocheilus grahami | reverse complement strand
TTATGAGTCCGACTCTCTAACCATTAGGCCACGACTTCCCCTTGTCCCCTTAAGACAAGTATAAAACCAATTTTAACAGTTGTCTGTACTACTCCTTTAATTGTGAGCATAGACATGAATGTTGAGCACTAACTCGATGTATTTCAGCGAGACTTTCTGCGTTTGTTTGGTGCTGAGCGTCAGGATGTACATCTGAAGAGCAGCCAGGCGAAGCGCCGTGTCGTATTTGAGCTCAGAGCCGAAACGCTCCTGCACCACATCCTTACAGCTCTGCATTCAGACGAGCAGAGAACCAGAATTAATACACAGTGTGCTTAAGCAGACATAACCTTTCTCTCAGATATGACACACTGAAAGGAACAGTTCAGCCAAAAACGAAAGTCTGCTGAAGATTCATTCAACCTCAGGATGAGTTTGTTTCTTCATCAGGTTTGGAGAAATGTAGC
>NW_015519901.1:0-555 GCF_001515645.1 Sinocyclocheilus grahami | reverse complement strand
CCAGCGACTTAACACTGCTTTTGTGCTGCAGGCTCACATATATCAGGCTGAACAATATGGAGAAAAGACTGAAAACTAACGTCCATAAACTGAGCTGAACGTCACATACGTGTTACCTGAACGTAGAGGTAATCGAACGCAACAGCGTCTCTCCTGAGAAGATCCACCGGATCTTTTGGAAGGAAACTGATGCGGAAAAAGCACTTCATCTTATGCGAGCCCGGCCTTTGGGTCACCTACAAAACAAGAAATCATGATCATATTTCTCTGTACTCTGTCTATCTATTCTCTCGTCATATTTAACTGCTTGTAAACAAACCTGCATTAGCATCTCCTGCTCGTGCAGAAGCATTAGCTTTGTTGCAGATCCTTCCATCTTGTGCTCCAGCGTCAGAGAGAAGTGCTCAATGCTTTTAATAGACAGCTTCTCTTGCAGGGTCAGAATAACATCCTTTCAAACAGAAGAGCATCTCTGTTATTCATGTTCAACACCACCAACACGTGACATAGTGCTAACGTCATTAGAAATGTTTTAATAAATAAATAAGCACTTTA
>NW_015519900.1:2078-2700 GCF_001515645.1 Sinocyclocheilus grahami | reverse complement strand
CACACACACACACACACACACACACACAGCTCTAATATTTATCTAATATTTCTTTTGGATAATTCAGCTGGAGATTAGAGAGGCTCTGGGTCAAACCCTCCCCTGCCTGGATTGCATATGTGGGTCTTTTCAGAGGACTGGACTTCATATTTTTCTCCTTGGAGTCCTGCACATGCAGTATCAATCTTGCAAACCTCCCTACGTCTGCCTCTATTTTAAAGCCTGTCAGTTTAATGCATTACAGTGTGAAGAATGAACTCTTGAAAACAAAGACAAAGGGCGCAGCAAAAAAGAACAGACAGAAAAAGATAGAAAGCTCTATATATTTGACGGTTTGACATTGATGGGGGCCGTAACCTTTTTTGGATGATGAAGTAGGAAATTCAGATGGGTGACCTCTGAGCACCTTTGGGTTATTTATTGTGCCTGATTTAGCATCGTCTATAAACATTCTTTCAGTATGCATCTAACTACTTATTAAGATTAAGATTTGTTATTTATACCTTACCCTTAGTTTGTAAGATATTTCTGGAGCTCACTCTCTGGCTTTTCTGTGCTTCTTCCCCCTATGGTATTTTCTGATGTCCTCTGAAGGATCTCAAGAGGGGAGAATGCGTCATGG
>NW_015519900.1:0-1508 GCF_001515645.1 Sinocyclocheilus grahami | reverse complement strand
TATTCAGTGAATGATTCGTCAGATTGATTAAACCAGTTCAGTTCTTGAGTCATTTTGAATAAATCATTAAAAGTGCCAAATCAAAAGTCCTTTGTTTATAAATTGTGACTATTCTTATTGCATGCAGTCCGTGAGGACAGCTCAATAAAAAGACACAATTTCTTTTTCATTATTTTGTAGTACAGGCATTCAATTCGAATGGCAAACTTGGTGCTTCTTTTCCGTGTGAGATAGCAATCAAATGGAAAAGTCAATATTTTTACCCAATACTGTGTGATATGATGTTTATATACATTCAGCATTATTGCAACTCTAATCATGCAAAGGTATCTGTCAAAGAGACTGTTTAAATATTTCTTTAATGATACCAAACCACACCATCTAGGAAAACCATCAGCAGAATCGTTCTTCACTGCAGCTGTCCATATGTCCTTCATCACTATGGCTCGGACCAAAAATAACTCTCGATTTACAAAAGCTGAAATTCAGAAAGAGATCGCCACACATGGTACAAGTTAGCATGGTTTACAATATTCTATTACCCCCACACAACTTCTCTCCAAACAAGTCAGATTGATTTTTCATGGAGAAGATTATGAGTAACTCACTCAGTATGTGCTTTATTTTTAAACCCATGGGAGCCATCTTATGGAAACTATTTTCCAGCGTGGGCTTTGCCAGTTTTGTGGCACAGGGCCTGGGCATAAAAGAGAAATTCTCTTTTTATGCTGAGCTGTCATCAGGTTTGTTGTGTCTGCTGTAGTAATTAAGGTCTGGATTTGGATTCATAGAAATCATAAAATTCAAAACTTGAGATTTCTGATTTTCTGGGATTAGTAGAAGCATCTGAGATCATTTAAAGTGTTTTGTGCTAATTTTAGCACTATATTTGAGACAAACTCGGTAATTAAATGAAACATGAACTGAATAAAACATCAAACATAACCACGGTCCATGAAAAAGCTACCTCACAGTGATAACAACAACTTCCAAAGAGTTCACACACCACACCCACTCAATGGATACAATAGCTGTTTTCTTAAACTTAAGACTTGAGCACAGACACTATTTTGCTATTGGCCTATATGTGTCATGTTGAACGATTAGCTTAACCCTTCATGTTACTCAAACAAAGGATGGGTGAGTGGGGTTACCCAGAGCTGGCGTACTCATGAGAATCAAAATCAGGTGTGACAGGGTGTGGAATCTCAGCTAAGTCAGAGATTTACTGCAAGTTACAATTAAGCTTTCTGCTCATCCTGCCACTTCATGACAAATGACTCATAATTACCTGCTGAATCATGTTGATTATGGTACAAATTCGCCACCCTTTCAGTACAAAAGACTAGGCTTCAAATTTCAATAGTCCATTTCCTATAGAGAGACTGAGGAAAATATTAACATGATCAAGTCAAAGTTCACATCATCATGATCATTCTATTTTGATGTAATAAACTGTGCAAACAAAAAAAAAGTGCAACAAACTGAAAATGACGACTTGAATGGAA
>NW_015519899.1:1722-2701 GCF_001515645.1 Sinocyclocheilus grahami | reverse complement strand
CCATTATCCACTTCAGATGGCTCAGTTGTACTGTTCTAACAATCTATTACAGCATGTGTATATCTTTTCCATAGATGTAGAGATACCAATAGTACCGATGCCTACCTGCCCTGCACACTGGCACTATTCAGCGCACACCTGCAATCTTTACAACTACATCAGGATACTGCGATAAAGGTCTGTCTATTTTTGTCTTTAAAGTAGAAATATTGATTTTTGGCTGTCTGGACCAAAAGCATAATGTAGCATGGACAAATGAATGTAATTATAAAGCAGTCAGTTAGTCAACCACAAAAAAGTACAATTAAAAAATTAAAAAAAAACATCCTGGATGAACTCCTTGTTGTTTAATAGTGTATAATTGCATGATCGCCTCATGGGGAAGCTCCTGTGGTTACTGTGTTAACATCATAATGATTCATCTCTGAGATTGTCTAATGATGAGGGACTAATTTTCACAAGTAGATGTTTCCTCTGTTCCTGTAGCTCATTGCCACAGTTTCGGCTGCAGTCGGAACTCTGACTTTTGTATTTGGACTAATTAAATGGAGGACCACACCACTCCACCAAACATCTCAATCCCAAACATCTGCTTCCAGCCAAACCCAAGAGGAGGAATCCTAAAGAAAACTGCTAGATAACTCTTATTATTATTTATAAACAAGTCTCCATATTCTCTTTTTCCTCCATGCGAAACACTTGTTTAATCCTCATTTTTGTGCCATTAAGAGATGCAGTATAATAACAAAATGCATTATAACTTGAAATCGAAGCGTAATCTGGCATTTAACTATACAGCGACATACATTGCATTTCTATTCTGGTCAACTTAAAGGGATAGTTCACCCAAAAATGAAAATCCTGTCATTTATTCACCAAGTTGTTCCAAACCTGTATGAGTTGAAAACGAAAAGACATTTTGAAGAATGCTGGTAACCAAACAGTTGCTGGTAGCTATTGACTTCCATACTATGGGGGG
>NW_015519899.1:0-812 GCF_001515645.1 Sinocyclocheilus grahami | reverse complement strand
TCCAGGAATAGGGTACAAAATAGGGCTTGCGAGTCTTAAATGTAAATGAATGCTTAGGCTTTCAAAAATGTTTTTCATCCATCCCAGGAATTTAAACTAAATTATTATTTTGCATTACCAAATGTTGCTTTGCGCAGTAGTTATGATGAACTGATCACTTTTTATATAACCATTAACACTAGAATTGAACCAAATAAGAATTTGACGGGGGGGACTTTTATGTGTTTAAACATTAATAAGTAATATTTAATAGTATTTTTTTAGCAAGGATATATTACAATATTACAATTTTTAAATTGACAGTAAATTATCAAAATTGAAAGTAAAGACCTTTGAAGAATAGAATATGAAATATAAATATTTTGCAAAGAATTTTGAAAAATGCTTCATGGTATGCTCAAAAATATTAAACCATTGTCAATAATAATGAGATGTTTCCTGAGTACTATTCTAAATTGTAATAATATTTCACAATATTACTGTTTTTATGGAATTTATTTGATAAAAAAATACAGTCTTGGTGAAACTATTTTCCAAAACATAAAATAATAATAATAATTATTATAATAATAAATTGTAACATTCATGGAAAGTGCTTTTTTGTCATTGATAATAATAATAATAATAATAACACACTGTTGTACTCAAAGTAAAATATTATGTTCTTTTTTTTATTTGATGTTTTCTTTTGGGAAAATAAGTTTTTTTTTGTTTTTTTTTATTGTGGTAATTTTCATTTAAGGTTATTATGGTTATGATCTTTCACATTCATGTGAAAATATCCATAACCAAACAGATCACTCAGCAAATAT
>NW_015519898.1:2077-2701 GCF_001515645.1 Sinocyclocheilus grahami | reverse complement strand
ATCTAAATCGCTTATTGATAAAATGATAAAAAATGCATTGATATGGATATCTTAATGATATAAAATGACGTTAAAATTTTTTACGTTTAAGTTTAGCTAAAAATACGTAGCTATTTGAACGTTTTAAACGTTGAAATACGTCTAAATTGTATGTTTTAGCATCAGTAAAAACATACAAAAATTTACGTTTTGTGCTTGTTAATGTTACGTATTAATACCTACGTTTAAACATGAGACCAGGCTGGATAGTTGGATCCAGATTAAAGTGCCGGTGTGAGGTTTCTATTCCCGGCGGTGACAGAGCACCACTCATCGACATCACTGAATTCTGAAGCTCTCCGGTTTCATTGTCAGAATACAAATGCCAAATTTCACGGTTAATAAGCAAATCAAAATGAAGCCCCTAAAAGTTGGTTCCCGCCATATTTCTAAGTGTAGCCTTTTACTCAGGCTGCTATTTCTCTCGCACTGCTCCTCTCAATTCATTAACTTCAAAGCGTATTGTTTGCCCTTTCTTCTCCAAGTCTCGCTCTTGCTGAGTTTTCGCCTCAAGTACTAGGTATGCTTTACTTAAACCAGAACCAGAGTCATCCTGTGTTTTTCACCATATTCTTTCACGATGAT
>NW_015519898.1:0-1057 GCF_001515645.1 Sinocyclocheilus grahami | reverse complement strand
ATTTTTATATTATAGAAAATAAATATATAATTCTAAATAATAATGTATATATAAATTATGTAAAATGTATAACATTTTATAGAACAATTATATAAAATGCATAAGTAATTGTTATATTGTAGAAAAATACATTATACAAATAAATTAAACAACTAAATTATAAATTACGTAAATGTATAACATTTACATTTTATAAAAAAGATAAATAAGTTTTGTATTTTACCCAAAAAAAATTCCAAGTGCAATTTTTCCACGAGTACATGGATGGTGCGACTTTTCACATATTCCATGAAAAACTAAAAAGCACATATTTTTGCTGAAAGAAACATATCACATTAATTTCTAATCATTAGTCTACTGAAATCAAAATTATCAATTTGGGCGCAGGTCTCGGCGTATGAATTTCGTGATATTTCATAAGCGTACAGCCAGAGCTGTGAAAGACGGAGCCCAAGGATGTGTGCGCTTGGTTTGCGGAGCCTCGGGCTTTCGCTCGCACAGCCAACACCAGAGAAAGACGTGTTTCTGTCATCTCAGAGGAACCCAGAAACCCCCCCAAACCTCCACCGACAGCAAACACCATCACATGACTTCAGCACCGCAGTACCCCGTGGAAGAAGACACTGAATTAGGCCTAAATAAACGGATGTTAAGCTACATCAGGGAAAATCCTACACAACACAAAGTTATTTTTGTATTGTGATAATTCAGTGTTCACAATTTCAAATACAGGTTATGTTTTAGGGTTAACGGAAGTCTCAGTTTTTTGTTTATTTGTTTGTCATTTTACAGTGCATGACAATTAAATACATTCAATAATGTAATGCAAAATAACACAATAGTAATAATTTCATGATCATTCCTGCAATACTTTAATGAAAACAGTCCTATTTTTTTCCACATGTAATAAGAATTACTTTTGTTTCATATTACAACAGGCTAAACAAAAAAAGCCTAATATTTCAGAACTTTCTTTATCGTTATTAAGAATCATTCGATCAAAATAATTTCTTAAATTAAATGTAATAATTAAATTAGATTTATGTATTTATTTTAA
>NW_015519897.1:1848-2702 GCF_001515645.1 Sinocyclocheilus grahami | reverse complement strand
TCTTGACTCTCATGTTGCCGTGATGTGTTATTCACATATCTGAGCATTAATTTCTCAGAGCTCTATTAGAACAGACACATTGCTGCTAATAGTTGAACAGCCTAATGTCATTCACCTCTGTGGGTTTTTTTTATGCTGCTTTAGTTGCTAGAAATTTAAACCTGGCCGTTTTCCATGTTTGCGTGTGTGTGGTTTGCAGACTATGGCCTACAGTGAGCTGTGTATGATAGACGGATTTATATCAGGCTAAGCTGGATGAGTACGTCTCTCTGTCTCAGATATACAGATTTGGAGTCCAGCAGTTAGTAAATCAAAATGAAACAGGCTCTTTAAGAGAGTGTGTCTGTGAGTGTGCATCCTATCAGTCATCAGTGTCTGTGTGTGTTTTTGTGTCACTATTAAAGTTTCACTCCCTGGCAATCACCTGCAACACTTTAGATTGTACAGTATTAAATTTGTATGTGCCTAGCGGTAGATATACTGTAGTTGGTCACAGAAATGTGTATATCTCTCTGTATATATTGATTCTCTATAGCAGCAGCATATGTTCTGCTCAGCTGTTCACACTAACTGTGAACTGTGCTGATCTTTTTCAGTGGTGTGATTTCACAGGTGTCTGTTTCTTAACTTATGTGAGACACTTGAAATGGCTTACAGCGTCATTCAAAAGCTGTCATACAGATGTATGTCTGCAGGCAGTCAGATTTTATGCAAGGATGCATTAAATTGATCAAAATTGACAGTAAAGACATTTATAATGCTCCAAAAGATTTTTATTTCAAATAAATGCTGTTCTTTTGAGTGTTAACGGATTGTGTGACACTGAAGACTGGAGTAATGGCTGCTGAAAATTC
>NW_015519897.1:0-997 GCF_001515645.1 Sinocyclocheilus grahami | reverse complement strand
GACATTTTGTGTTTAAGATTTAGCTTACATTTGGAGAAAAAGTATGTTTTATACTTGCAATATATCATGATTGTCACTGTCAGGACTGTAGTAAATAATTGTATATTAGATAAGTTTGTCTAACATATATAACACTGTAAAATATTTGTTTTATTTGTTTGTTTTTGAAGTTGTAAATGAAAGAAAGATTATTGGAGTATGTTTAGCAAAACAAATATTTCAGACTTTCTACTCCGATGTAATTCGATGTGTTACTTGTCGTTTCTTTGTAACTATTTGTGAAATTTACTAGCAATTTAAAAAAAAATAAATCATCCTACACATTTTTCTAAAACATACATAAATAAAATGACGTGCTCAAGTAAGTGGCATGGAATAAGATATTGACTTAATGCAATTTAAGATTTATGTAGATATTTTATAGAAGTGAGCTACTGAAAACCTCAGTGACAGTTTAAAAATCAAAATAACTGATATCTGAAATGTAAATCTTTCTAAAGCATAAAGCTTTTTTTTCACAATCAAGGGGAAATAGACTATTTAGAGCCATCTGCTGGAAGACATTCAAATTGCAGCTTAAACAGACAAAAATGGAAAAGTGAAAGTCTTCCACAAATATTTCTGCATTTGGGAGATGTATTATTATTATTATTGTTGTTGTTGTAATAAAAGAAAAAAACATTTAATTCTGATTTAATTCTTTAAATAAGATTACCTCTGTACACGCAAATGTCAAATAATTATTTTCTGATTTTATTTATTTGTTTGTTTGTAAGTGTAGATTGTAAAAATATTGCATTATTTACACTGTCTGAACAAATAGAGACATCCTATCCTAATTGTCAGTGTAAATGAACTGTTATGACCACTAGAGGGCACTCTAAATCCATCTACTATCATTCTTATCTATTGTTTTTTTACCATTTTAAAAGCCTATTCTTGTAGGAATTTTTATTTTAGGCAAGGCAAGGCAAGGCAAGTTTATTTGTATAGCACA
>NW_015519896.1:20062-20376 GCF_001515645.1 Sinocyclocheilus grahami | reverse complement strand
TTTTTTTTTATTCTTCATTCATAGCTCAGGAGAATTCTGTGCCCTTCAAGTGGAATCAAAAATATCATAATTATGAGTTCAGAGCAAATGAATGACAATGTAAAGTTATATTCATGAGTGGAAAACTCATTCTAGATGATAAAGGAGTTGCTGAGTTGGAAAGGGCAAGTAGATTTGAAACATTGCAGAAACACTTATCCATAAAATCATATGTCTATATAATCTATATATAGAGATCACTGAGGACTGACACAAGTCTGTTGTGAATTATATTTACTGATGCTGTATTTTAATAATTTTTAAGGTGTAATACA
>NW_015519896.1:2062-2702 GCF_001515645.1 Sinocyclocheilus grahami | reverse complement strand
CAATTAATGAACCCCCTTTTTACCACTTTGATTTTGCCAAATTTCAAATTCTTGTGAGATCCACTTTACAGAGCACTATCATGATTGGATCATTCCCCAGAAGTGCATGACCATAAAGCAGCTCCAAGTCTGTTGCCATCACTACAGTTTAGTATTTCTCCATGTGCTCGTAACAACAGCTTTGACTTTTTCTAAGCAAAGATCTTAGGTAAAGTGTGTAATTTCTGCACCGATAGCAAAAACAATCAGAAATGCAAAAAAAAAATGGTTTCAAACAGGTTTCCCAAACACTTCACCAGTCTCCATTTGGTCAACAGATAGTCCCACCTCAAACTCAAATCATCGGTGAATGGGTTGCTGCTTAACTTTGCGATGAAACAGAAGTAACAACTCCTTTATTGTGACATATATGTATGGATAATTGTTGGATTTTGGGCATTGTATGCAAACTGGGGACTGTATATTAAAAAAGGACAGAAGACAGTACTTAAAAAGAAAAAGAAAAAATGTGCACACCTTTCCTTTAATTAGTGACATAAGGAAACAGTTTTACACTCAAGAGTACACTGTAAAAAATGACTGAATTTAACGGTAGAAGACTGTAAAAATGCTACAGTAAAAACCTGTTAAATGGTTAATG
>NW_015519896.1:0-1048 GCF_001515645.1 Sinocyclocheilus grahami | reverse complement strand
GGGTTCAGCCAAGATTCACCAGGAATGCGTTTTAACCACACACACACTGCATGTGATGTGACCCTCTCACACTTACGAGCTTTTATTTATAGACTAGTCAATCAGAGAGAGAGAGAGTTCAGGGGTTTATAACAATCGCAGTGAGCAGTGGAACCATCCTGCTCTGTGGTAGATCAGCCATGATAACACTACAGCCATCCTCTGGAGCTTTTACTGTCTCACGTTCCAGAAACTACACAAATATGGCCGCTTAGCAGATCTGAATCACCCAAACTCAAACTGTATTGTCACTGAAAGTTTAGAATAATTTCAAATGTGCTGGGGAAAAAGCCCCTGCAGTAATCCCTTTTTCTGGGGAACATTTGACATATTTCATGTCTTGTTATGGGTTTATGGGGTTGCACAATTTTGGGGGGGAAAATCTAACTGATTTAAATGCACTTTTGTTGTAGGGCTGCACAATTTGTTCAAACCTTTGTATTATATATATCAATATGACTGTAAAATAATAATAATAATTAACTGATATATTATAAATGTGTTATTATTACCAAATAAAAAAATCACTGAATAAAATCAAAATAAAAAAAATTTGTATTGTAATATTTCACTGTAAAATAAAAAAAAATTATTTTATTTTACAATACAACATTAAAATTACAGTAAAAATATTTATGGCCATCTTATTTTCCACTAAGCCATTTCACAATTTTGGTTTCATTTCAATTCAATTAATCGTGCAAATTTTCAAAACTTGAAAAAGTAATAATATCAAAATTTTCTTTTTAAAATGTGTCCATGCAGAGTGTTTATTGTTGCATTATTGTGTGTATTATTTACAGCTACTTTTCTATTTGATATTGAATTAACTTTATGAGTAACCACCGTATTTAACCATATAAACTTTAAAATGCCCCTAATTATCAATTCTAGGCAAATATTGAAAAAATTGTTATTCCTCACTGTCATATTGCCAGAAATATTAAAATGTCCCAGATATGGCAACGCATAAGCAAAGAGCTGCAACAGTATGTGCAAGTTTTTTTTT
>NW_015519895.1:2414-2703 GCF_001515645.1 Sinocyclocheilus grahami | reverse complement strand
GTTTTTATCATTCATTGGCTGGAAAAAATAATTCTGAAAGTGAATATATTGTGAATATATTGTTTCTCTGTGCCGTTACTGTTATAGTTGTGACGTGGACACTATTCTTTTATGTTTAGAATAATTTTTAGAACTATATCTTTATTGTTATTATTATGTGGATGGGCATTTAGTGTTTATTTATTTATTTATTGGTCCATGCAATGAATATCACTGGGGTACAATTAGGGCTGCACAATTAATTGAATTTCTAATCGCAATTACAATTACGGATGCCACAATTACATAA
>NW_015519895.1:0-1020 GCF_001515645.1 Sinocyclocheilus grahami | reverse complement strand
CTAATGAATTAGGCTAGTCAACCTCAGCAGCATACTAGTCTGTGGTTGGATTAGTTGACAATTGTGACCCATCCTTAGGGAATATGTATTTTTAGAGATTTGATGCTGATCTCAGCAAGACGTTTTGGGCTATAAATTCTTCTCCCTTGTGTTTAGCCTGCAACAGATTGCAGTGAGAATGAAAAAGCTCATGGTAGGCACAGATGGACAGATGTTCAGAGGCATTAATTGCTTGCTTTGTTTGTTTTTCACCAGGTGTTTGCGCTGTTGAAAGCAAAACTGCTATAGGCTAATGGTGACCCACATGCAGAGGAAGTTAGGATTTCATTGCTGAAAGTGCGCAATGCATATTCCTAGAGACTTGTATTATCACTTGATAGATTGGTGCACATAAGAATGATTATGCAGGATTATGCTGAAATGGAATGATCATCATTCACAAAGTTCTACACGTCCAGTGTAATCAAATGTATTACGATTGGTGGCAAAACAATGATACAACACCATAGACTTTCATTAAAAAAGAGGCCCAAATCACATCATAAAGACTTGACGCTGGGCGAGTAAAGAGTAAACCAGTAAACAGCCACCTAGCAACTACGTAGAATACCTTGGAACTGCATCATGTGTAAAAATGCGAAAAAGGTGTGCAGATTGCATTGACATGTTGCAAGGATGTTCTGGATGAAAGTGACACTACAGAGATTCTGGTAGTTCTTGTTCTCTGTTTCTGCAGCCTCTGCCGTCTCACACGCTCACCATGGGGACTGAGCATGTGAGAGTATTAAATATAAAAGAATCTGGACTCAACTTGTCCTGTCTTTGTTTCTGTCCCAGCGCCCCCTACGTTCACGGACACGCCACCGCAGTATGTGGAGGCGAGGGAGGGTGGCAGCATTACTCTGACCTGCACTGCCTTCGGAAACCCCAAGCCGGTGGTCACCTGGCTGAGAGACGGGGATCAGCTGACCAGCAACAAGAAATACACGGTAACTGTGTTCTGGTTTAATATTTTTTTCT
>NW_015519894.1:2288-2703 GCF_001515645.1 Sinocyclocheilus grahami | reverse complement strand
TGAAAGCATAATAAAGGCTGAAAGCTGCATGCCTCATCTGTAGCTTGATCAAATATTCTCTCTTTATCCTTTGTTTTGTGCCAAACTGACTAGTGAGTATAAATTAAGCGTGGGTTGCGTGTAGGCGTGCGTTGCGTGAGAAGAAGTTGCGAGCAGTTATGCGTTGGAGCGTGAGGGCAGGTGTGTGGAGGCGTGGATTGTGTATAAATTACGAACTCATCATGCCTTGTGTGTTGTGTGAGCTTTACAATGACTGTGGTGCTGCTTTATGGCTAGTGATTTTCCTTTCACACATGCTTTGCTTCTTTGTGCAGATTAACAGCTTTTTAGTAGCCTTCTCCTCATTCCTGAATCCAATAATCAATATTCCAGATCAATTGGATGTGAATTAAATTAGGTAATTAAAGAAATGTTG
>NW_015519894.1:0-1342 GCF_001515645.1 Sinocyclocheilus grahami | reverse complement strand
TTTTTATGTAAGTAAATATTAGTAAATAAATATTTTTAAGTAAATATTAGATTGTGTAACAATTAGAGCTGTCAGTAGATTTTGAATCAAATTAATTACATTATATGCTGATTAATCTAATGTAATTAATCGAATCTGAATATTTGCAGAGAAAAACAACCAAATGCCCCAAATAAATAAACCAGAGACATTTACGTAATTATAGTACTTTATAAGGTTGAATGCATTCCATTATGCACTATGTTGTTTGCAAATATAGCTGGTCATTTGGGTATTCTATGGATACAGAAATGTAAATAATATAAGCATACTTTATACTGCAGAAAAAGTAGCATGTTATTCTGAGCATGCCTTATATGCCTTAGTGTAGTGCAGTAGGATCATACATATTAAACTGGTTAGAAGACATATCAGTTTTTCTCCATTCATATCCTAAAAGAAAAGATTAAGTGGACTTTCACAGGGTTTTACTCTGAGCTCACGTTTCTGCCTGTCTACTGAATTAGCTCTTTTTGTAGTGTAAAATTCCACTGACATAAAAAGCAAATTTTGTAATGAATATCTCAGGGATTTCTAAAACCCTAAACGGTTCTATAAATGTACTCAATAGAGTGACTTTGCAGAGCAGTTGCCCTTGAAGTCAGATTACATTTAGCAGGGATGCAGAAAGAGCAGTTAGCAACATTCGACAGTCAGAAGTTGAATGGCTGATAAATAATATAGCGGATGACCTCTCGACCTCTGGAGTACGAGTGGGCCGTTTGACCCAAATCACGGCATGAGTATGTCACGGTAACGGTAAATATCACAACGGTGCTTTATATATTCAATAACCATGTGCAAATACCTGTGTTTGGATGTTTCAGTAAATCAAATGCTTGACAATGGAAAGTACTTCATCTCGTCTGATTATTTCCTCTTTTCATTTGGTGCACAAAACAAAAGATGAGATTATTCATGTCAAAAAAATAAAATTGAGCAGGAACATAATGAACTGGAGACTGGCGTCAGTGCAAAAACAGTTTGGCATTATGAAATACCTTAGGGGAAAGCAGTAAAACTAATATTACAAAATGGATAGTTCTGATTCAAAATGTGTTTGTACATCTGTTGCATTTTAAAGTACTTCAGTGGCATGATTGTGTTTACATATAATAATGCCAATTCATTATTTTTTCAAGTAAAAACAAGAAAATATGAAATATAACTGAAATTAAGAAAAAAAAATGTAACAATATACACTACCACTCAAATGTGATTTAAAAAAGTGATAGTAAAGACATGTTGTCAGAAAAGATTTCTATTTTAAATAAATTATGTTCTTTTTATCTTTTTATCTTTT
>NW_015519893.1:1713-2704 GCF_001515645.1 Sinocyclocheilus grahami | reverse complement strand
CACACACATACACCAAATCTACATCAAACCAAACTTGCAACAATGAGCAATGCGTGGACTGAAAACAGATCTCACACACACACGCGCGCGCGCGTTGGTTATTCAAGCATCTGCAGAACTAGTCCGGTTCAGATCCGTGCAGAAGACCCTCTCAAGAAACATCATGTACTGGCCGCGCAGGACCTCCATGAAGTGCTGCATGTAACATCCCTCCAACATTCAGTTTCACACGCGCCCAGCGCGCCATCGCTCACACATTTAACGTCCAGCTCAGTGAAAGCACCTTAAAGACTCACCTGAAACTGCTTCACCCGTGTGTCGGGAATCTGACGCTCCGCGCTGCTTTAAAGTTATGTTGAGGCTCCGGGTCCGGCGGTGCGGCGCATGCTGCTGGCTCTGGTTCTGTTGTGCGGATGGGTCATCGGTCCTTCTCATACTCAAGAGGGAGAAATCCGGAGGTTCGGTTCGCTGAACAGCATCAGAGAAAGGGTCGAGTGTAAACGCAGAGCTGAGGAGGAAATATCCGACAGCAGTGCAGCTCCGGATGCAGAGATGGAGAGTCGGACTGCTGCTGAGAAACGCGGAGAGAAACGAGGAGGAGGCGCCGAACATCACTTTACTGGATTGTAAAGGAGGGTGATGGCAGACCGAAAGGGGAGGGACTGAAGCACATCCAGTGTTTGGAGAAGAGAGAGAGAGAGCGCACGTCTTTATTTCTAACCATTATTTGATTAGCAATACAATTGGCGTTTCATTATTTGACTTTATTTGTATTATATTGCGTTCTGTGTATAAATGAATCTGAAACAGATAAAATGATAAGAATTCGTGTTCATTAACAGGAACGCATCTCTCATCCGATCACAAACCCAAAGAAAAAGCAGGTATTAGACCAGCAACATCCCGAGACTTGGCTCTTTATGATGCGCACTTTAATCGTGTAGGATTTTTTTCTATATATATATATATATATATATATATATATATATAT
>NW_015519893.1:0-718 GCF_001515645.1 Sinocyclocheilus grahami | reverse complement strand
TGGTCTTGAAAATACTTGGCAAACATGGAGTCAGACCCAGACCAAAATGAAAAGAACCAAACTCTAGACCAAGACCTTGAACCATTTACCTTCAAGAACCATTTGAAAGGAAGTGAACTTGTAGAATCCACTGCGTTATTCAGTGTTTCAAATGAAATGAGATTTCAGAAATGGTGAAGACACAGTGCCGATCTGTGGTTGAGGTGATTATCACCTCAAGAGCAATGGAAATAGACCGACATCTTGTCTGAGACCCAGACCTCGCTATGGCTATATGTTTTATGAGCTCTCAAGACCAAGGCCAATTTAGAGTAATTTATTTATTGTTATAGTTTTTGCTATATATATATACAGTATATATATTATTGTATATTTTATTTCAGTTGATAATAAACCTGTTCCAGGTCTATATAGACCCATATAATCGGTCAAGTCCATAAACAAATACTGTAAATTAGTTCAAATCCACATAAACATCAACATACTAAATTCTTAAAAGCCTCATGAAAGCATAATGAAGCAAAGAATCTTTATCTGTGCTTAAGGAACTCTGTTGTTTTTCCAGTATATGCTGTATATATTATTAATGAAATGGCACTTACAATTAAGATTTATAGTTCTTTTTTTCGGTTATGTTTTCACAGCTGATTTTCACTTGTCTGATATTGATTGATGATAATGTCACAGATATAACTGTACTCACCTGTCTGTTGTGATC
>NW_015519892.1:2283-2704 GCF_001515645.1 Sinocyclocheilus grahami | reverse complement strand
AGCTGAAGGTAAATTCAAAAGACATCCTGACACATACTGAGAAAAACGGTTTTGATGGGGGAAAAATGGACCACTTTGCAGTATACAAATAACAGGAAAAATGTCAACAGAATAGGCAAGTCCGATGGGGAAAGAAAAACAAGCTAGTTTCAGATTAAATTACAGGAAACAAAACATGAGCCTAAATTACTCTAAACCCCCCCTTCCCTACAAAGAATCAAACACACCAGCAAAATAAAAGATGTAGTCAATTCTTACTTGGATGGGTGAGAAATCTAACGAAACAGTAAGTTTGTTTTGCAAATAAACCTTAGCCATCAACATCATTCCTTCCCCCTCTTTTGCCGCCGTCCATGTTTAGCTTGCAATCATCACGGTGCCCGCGAGCTCCAAACACATTCTAATTCAGGCGCCAGCAGCA
>NW_015519892.1:0-642 GCF_001515645.1 Sinocyclocheilus grahami | reverse complement strand
ATGGGCCAGCGGTGACCCGTCTGGAGATCACTGATTTCCCAGTGGACCCAGGCTGACATGCGGGGGCTCGGGCCTTGACAGAGGTGGGGAAAACCAAGCGCAGGTCCAAATTGAACTTAATCTCGTTGCTCATTGTGCTTAGGAAGACATGAAATTACACAATGGCCTTAATCGACCAGGAGCCTTCCACGGGCTTCCCTTGCGTCATGTTTACAGTCGTCATGCTGAAAGAGAGATGATTAGGACTGCAATTTTTCTCTCAGGAAGCCTTTAATAATGTCTTCTTGAACAATCAGAGAGTTAATGTGGAACAATCACAAACCAATAAGGCTCATCCGGTGTGCCCATCCTCGAGTAATCCGGGAAGATCCTTTTCCAGTGGCCCTGGGTGGAGACGGCATTGCACTGAAGCACGTCTCCACCATCAGAAGGAAGGATTCAATCAGTCCCCCGGGGTTGATTACACCCTTCTCCAAGTTTGGGCTCCCCCGCTAACAGGTGCTTCTTATTACGTTGATAGGAAGCCGTCACTGAAACGGTCATTAGCCATGTGACTGACATTGGCCTTGCTGAGCTGGCTGTGCTGGGAAACCTCATCCTCTGTGATTGAATGCCCACAGGCGTCCGTCATAGACTTCACTC
>NW_015519891.1:1938-2704 GCF_001515645.1 Sinocyclocheilus grahami | reverse complement strand
TTTAGAGACAATTCAGCTTATAAATGAAGTCTAATAACTGCATTGGTTTTTTTTTCTGGTAATCTCAGCATGCAAGTGCAATACATGCAGCTAAAAAGGTTGGGAGCTGCTGCTGTACAGAACACAGAATTTGTGCAAAACCCAAGACACAAAGTAAAGTACAAATTAAGGCATCTTTGGGGAGGTTTTGAAAGCGTCTTTATGGAATCAAACAGCTTTTAGTTATTTTTCCTTGTTGCCGTCTGTAATGTCACAGTTTTTACGAGCAACAAAACACCAAAGTAATTCTGCTCCGCCATTCCCCAGATATGTCTCTCAAAGTGAATGTCTCTTTAAATAATTTTATATTGAATATTAAATGTGATCACAGGTGAATGGAGAGCTCCGTGATGTTAAATCACGATTGTTATTGCAATGCAGTCTAATAGCTGATCAGAAGAAGAATCTGTTATTTGATATAAATAATTAAATGCAACCATTCAATACAAAACTCTAATTGCATATGTTTTGCTACCTGTGACATTAGAGGTTAAATCGTTCTAATATTCGGGCTCAATTTCATCTGTCACTTGGTAATATATCCACGGGAATAAAACCCAAGATGTAATATTTTGAGACTAATGTCATAATAGGCCTTTTATATAAGAAGAAGAAATTACTAATCAAATAATACATTTTAAAATAATATAAATACAAAAATATAATAAATAAATAAATAAAAAATGCATAAAAATATCATATTATTTTAGATAATTTTTTTTATATA
>NW_015519891.1:0-801 GCF_001515645.1 Sinocyclocheilus grahami | reverse complement strand
GAGGGAGTAAAGCCAAAAAAGGATAAGGACTTGTTTTGAGGATGCAGCCCAAAGTGGTGCACCATCACTTCCAGCTTTCTATTGACTTCAAAAGGGTGATACTGACAGCAAATAGGGTCGTCCAATTACAGTCTTTGACAGGCATAAAATGAACTGTATCAAAATAGCCAATGGCCCTGGCTGCTTTTAGAGCAACCAAATAACAATTTAAGCTCACGCCTTGTGCATTTCCATAAATTTAGCAAGGAAAAACGCCCGTGGTCCAATTCCCAGGCTCTTCCCTAAGGTGAATGTGAGAATGTCCAAGAAACATGATAGACATGAGGTGCTGACCGGGAGAAAATCTTACACACATCGTGCCGATAAAAACTTCCATCATCTGCACTCACCTCCCTACGGAAGATCTTAGTTTCTAAACGCCGTCCCGAGTTGGCTCTGATCTTCACCGCAGTGCACATAAACTGTATACCATCAAAGTGAATGTGTTAGATACAAAACTTTAGTGCTGCACCCTCTGCTATCTCATTGCATTTAAATTTAACTTTATCCCCCTCCTCACACTTCTAAAAATATGTGTAAGCACAAAGATGCCACAACTTCCATGAATACCAACAGCAGGGGATGCATTAATATAAATGAACCTTTGCTGTATAAAAACGTCTCGGGTTTGAGGCTGTATACTGCATCTCAGGGGGCTCGCTTTGTCACATTCATTTTTTGAAACCACAAATAACACTAAAACAATGTAGCAGCACCGAGATGTTTTTTTCAAAGACTTATTTTAATCATGAACTTGATACA
>NW_015519890.1:1630-2704 GCF_001515645.1 Sinocyclocheilus grahami | reverse complement strand
ATGTTTTAATTATTTTTTATTTTATTTTTAATTAATCTGTTTTTATTCATATGAAATATATATATAAATATATTACATTAATGTATTTTATATATTTTATACATATTTTTTATAATGTAGAATTAAATAGAATATAGATTACAATATAGTAAAATAATTTAAATAATTAAATAAATAATTATATAATAATTTAATTATATAATAATAATAATATACATTTGTACAGAGTTTTATGAGGATCTCATTTATAATCACAAGTTCAGGTTTCCAAAACAAGGACAATTTTCACATTTTTGTGATATATTAATTTAATCACAAAGAATCTTTAACAGTTGATTCAATTTTATATATACAGTACATATACTGTATATCAACTAAAAAGACAAATAAATAAAAAGTCAACTAAAACAACTAAAAAGAATGAATATCCTGACAAAATATGGACTAAATTTAAAGGACAGACACAAACTGTGACTAAAACATTAATACCCACAGCCCTTCACTGACTGACTGTCAAACAAAACAAACTTACCAAGAACACTAGCAACCACTTGCCTATCACCCTGGTCCCCTTAGCAACAACATAGTAATGTAATTAAAAAAATACCTTAGCAACTCCCCGGCAACCACCCAAACCATTCTAGAATCACAGCAGCTGCAGGAATTCCTGTCATTTCTTTCTGACGAGCCGCGGCTCCAAAACAGAGCTTTACGGGAGATTTCTCTGCCAGTGCGGCCCATGGATCATGTTTAATTACATTAGAAATCAGCCGGGGGATTGAGAGTGTAAACACTGCAAACAGGCCCTCAGCTGTGGGGTTTTTATGTGAGTGTGTGATGATCTTCTGCAGGTTTATTGCGGAGCGCTAAAGTTCAGGTGTTGGCACGCGTACGGAGCACTTTTAACGTGATGATGCCTCACTTTACTAATGTAATCCTACTGCTGCTCCTGAAGACACTGAAGTGTGATACATTCTGAGAGGCGTTCAACACTACAACACACTAGTACAGCTAAACTAGGGCTGCACCATTATGACAAAAATCATAATTGTAGATTATTCCCTTGAAATTGTA
>NW_015519890.1:0-1120 GCF_001515645.1 Sinocyclocheilus grahami | reverse complement strand
TTCTGGTTTTAGTTTCAGCTCATTATAATAACCCTGTTATATTGTTCTGCACAAATTAATTAAGACGAGTAATTTCCTGATCTAATTACCAGGCACCTGACTCAGTAAAACCTCAGAGTAGTTTGTTATTGAAAGGATAATGCTAACGGTCAATGTTTTGCTACTCAAAGTAGCTGTAGTACGCTTAAGTTCTTTAAAGGTTTTGGTTCAAAAGGCCAAGCAGCTGTTGTTGACTGGCTTTAATTAGTCTGGATGCTAAGTCTAAGCCACATGAAAGTGAGAGTAAGCTAAGCTTATTCTAATATCAGCTACATGCACATGCAACCTGACTGACCCCGTGCACAAACCACGCTCTAAATGCATTCGCACAATTAATGCTGCATGCTTCTGCAGGCCTGATTCTTCTAATCCGACTGCTTTTGCCATGATTTGCCTGGTACTTGTAGTGTTGAAAGTCATTACTGGTTTAGAGTGCCTCCTCTAAGGCTTTTAAAGTCCTCATGAAAACACAAAAGTCATGCAGTCGTCTGGCCGTGTATAGCTGGACTGCTCAAAAACATCCTTTAAAGCCGAAACATTTTTGTCAGCTGAACCCCTAAGACTTAATTGTTTTTACTTGAAGAAGCCCTGAGATTTTAAGATAATATTTAAATAGTTTAACAGCACCTTCACATGCTCACAATCTCAGATGCTGGCTTATAGTCCCATGACGTGCAGCAAACAGATAAAATATCTAATCTTTTTAGTAAGTGTTTTATTTTGATTGTTGGGCAACATGGTTTGGTCCAAAAACATATGTTGTGGTTATTTTATTATATATTCCGATTTGATCCGTGACATTCAATTTAATTCATATTTTCACTCAATGGTTACTTTTATGGGTGTTCACAACTGGGTAAATTCTTTACAAAAAATAGCTAACACTACAAGTTACAATACAAATATTTATGACTGAAAATGTTCAAACCCTTAAGTTTTTAACATGCCAAATCTTCAAGCTTATATTTTGGCATAATATTGCTGAAATGCTGTAAACGTATGTGCAATTGAAATAAAGTGAACCAAGGGCACATTGTGTGAAATCTATTTCAGTTTTATTTTGGTTAATTGTGAAACATTT
>NW_015519889.1:2330-2704 GCF_001515645.1 Sinocyclocheilus grahami | reverse complement strand
TATTGTAACAGTCTCCTTTTAAATACTTTGGTCAGTTCAGCAATAATTTATGCAATTGTATATGATTCATCTGAAAGAATAAAAGGAACAGTGTCATGACTATTCTTGTATTGTTCAGCTGGTCGAGGTTGATAGGGGATTTAACAAGTAGGAATTAGTAAAAAGTGATTCACTGCGATCTAGAAAGAGTAATTAGTTGTAATGTAATTACATGGTTGAAGATGTAATTAGTATCTATTAATAATTTATTTGAGTAACTTACCCAACACTACTATTAGTGTTATATTATTCTAATTAAACATGTTTATTAAAGAATTTGCCATAAAAGATGATGCATTAATTAGAATAGGTCAGAAAAATCAACAAAAAATGTA
>NW_015519889.1:0-741 GCF_001515645.1 Sinocyclocheilus grahami | reverse complement strand
ATATATATATATATATATATATATACACATTCAGAAGTGCTTTGCTGACTGCTCATCTTCCGTTAGCACACACAAAAATAAGTTCAGGACATTTAAGCACTTACGAAAAACATTTCAAATGCACAGTCACAATTATGTTTCTGTATTATTCACTCATTAGTTTAACACTTGATCATTTGTTGGGTTTTACGCTTACTCGTACATATATCCTGAAATTAGTTTTTATTGAAATGTGCTTTGTCGCTTAATCGTCTATTAAGCTGCTGTATGTTTATTAGTTATAATCAAGTCCTGGATCAAAGCTCTATATTCAGCATTACATAACCAAGCACTGAAATGACCTGCTTCACCATCAACTACACTCTTAAAAATACACAGAAGTTCCTCAAAGAACCTTTCGGCAAACAGTTCATAAAACAATGTTTTTCTTAGTGTGAAGAGCATTTTAATCATCTAGAGAACCTTTTGTGCAATGGTAAGTTTCCTTGGATGTTAAAAGTTCTTCACGGAACAACAGATGCCAAATTTAATAAAAGCACTTTACTTTTAAGAGTGTATACACAAATCGGCAGGAATTTCATCTGCAACAACCATCTACAATTTCACTCAAGAAAATGATCATCTATTTATCATCATTCTAAAGCTGCGTTTTATCTTTTTCCATGAAACGATGGATTGTGAAGCTCCAAAAGCTCGATAAAAGTAGACCGTGAAGGCATTTTGTAATTGAGAGGAATATTA
>NW_015519888.1:2423-2704 GCF_001515645.1 Sinocyclocheilus grahami | reverse complement strand
ACTCACTCACTCACTCACTCACTCCCAAACAGAAGCACTGTTACTGTATTGGATGACTGAATAGCGAATGCCTTTGGGATACAACAGAGATTTAAAGCTTTCAGTAATATCTGTCAAATGCATTTTGAGAACAACGAATTTAAAGGGAAAAAAAGGCTTATTTTGAAATTGCATTCATCTCTGGGACATAAAGACAGTAAGTCACTCTCAACAGAACATGAGAGTGAATAATTAACAGATCTATGGTCCATAACTAAACTGCAGAAGCCCTCTGAAAAAAA
>NW_015519888.1:0-999 GCF_001515645.1 Sinocyclocheilus grahami | reverse complement strand
CTGACTTAGTTCCACTTTTACAGAATTAGGTTTCTAATAGTGCCATTTGCCAAAGAGAGACAGAATATCCTAAAAAAAATCAATTATCCTAAAACATCAACATTCAATATCAACACCCAAATGTAACTTGGTGTAATCCACCAACTGTTTTGAGATCATTCAACATCAGCCATTTGATGATTAACATCACAGTTACAGATGTCACATTCAAAAACTTTTAGAATTTACGTAAACATACCATAAAAATACACGTAATTTAGCAAATTTGTGTACATCTTATAACTGTCTGCATTTTATCAGTATCAGCAAAATTAATTTAACACCCTAAATCCATTTTGTAATTTTTCACATCATTAAGCACCATTTTACTACAAGCATCTTTTATTAGTTACAAACAATTGCTCTACTATGTCCCTTATTAGCCTGACTGGATATATTAATAAACTAAATCCCAACCACAAACACAGCCAGAAAGCACCTCTACTGATATTTAGTCCATTTGAAATGACTTACCATCTCTCATCACAAGCCCTTACATGACTGAGTTTGCTATGAAGCGTTATAACACATCTGGGGTGAGCGCGGTGTGTAGGTTGGTGTGTTACACAAAGGGTTGTGTATTCAGGACACTTATACTGTATATACAGCGAGGAGTTACCATGGTACCATGACTTGCCATAAGGAGATAAACAACTTAACATGGAGCTAAGCAGGTATTAGCCTGTAAAAGCAAGCTCAAGGGATGCTGCACTCTCATGCCTCTAAGGAGAGCAGTTGTCTGGGTGTGTGTCACAGAACGGGAACTCCCAGGATGGGAAAGGATGTTGCGGAAGGACAGACAGGCGCACTAGACGGATATGCTCTCTCAGTATCTCTGCTCCATGGGCGAGGTCAGTTCCTCTACCCTGCTGGGACTCCGCCAAGGATCTCCTAGGCAACTGACATGAGCGCACAGCAGCTACAAATAGAGCAGCACACACACACACACACACACACACA
>NW_015519887.1:2276-2704 GCF_001515645.1 Sinocyclocheilus grahami | reverse complement strand
TTGCTTGCTCTCCGGCGCTCCTAATCTCTCTCACTTCCTCCGGCGAGAAAATACAAGCTAGCCTTTTTTGGAAAGGGATGCCTCTGCTGGAATGGGTTAGTTCTGTATCATGTGAGACGAGGATTTCTCCCATCATTCCTCACGACTGTCCTGCTCCCGGATGACTCGCTGCGGCCCAGTTTTTCTTCATATTTGTGGTTTTGCAGCAGGTGAAGAAAGTTTGGTGTAACCTGCAGATATCTCATGAATGAATGTGCGACGGGGTTTCACTTCAGAGTTAGTGTCGTATTATGTACCATTAATGTTTTGAATACATTTTTATTTTTTATTTTTATTTTAGCTTGTATTAATTTTGTTGTGTTTTTGTCATTTGTAGTCATTTTAGCTATATATATATATATATACAGTGGGTACGGAAAGTATTCAGA
>NW_015519887.1:0-636 GCF_001515645.1 Sinocyclocheilus grahami | reverse complement strand
GTGTGTGTGTGTGTGTGTGTGTGTGTTTAAAGTGTGTGAGTGTGTAAAGTGTGTGTGTGTGTGTGTGTGTAGTGTGTAAAGTGTGTAAGTTCATAAAAGCATCCAATCAGGTTACGACGTAAATTTAGGTTCAGTGTTAATAATGACAGCGTGAATGCAAAGTGAATCAGGACTAAATGTGTCATGTTCTGTATTAGTCTGGACAAAAAGAGCCAAGAGAACTGAACTACTAACATGAACACAGCCTTAAACTCAGCTCTAAGGCAGCATACATGCCCGTTGTTTTGATCAGTGCATATGGTGCCTTAACGTGCTGTCTCTTCTATCTTCTGGATGACAGCCTCCATCATCATTGTGGTGGTGTTGTGTTGATCTGATTGTGTTTCTGTCATGAACAGACTTGTGAATTGACTTCCTGCATTATGAGCGGGCCTGATTTAGAGACGAATTCCAGACATTCCAGGAAAACTCAGGGAAACATGTCAGGTGACGCGGTCACATGGTGTCAGACGCTGCTGCTCTTCAAGATGCCGTTAGCAGCAAAGTCTGTTTCACACTAAAAGAGAATCAAGCACACATACGCATTTATAACACGCATATATTATGCATATGTATGTCTATATATATATATATATA
>NW_015519886.1:2122-2704 GCF_001515645.1 Sinocyclocheilus grahami | reverse complement strand
AGAAAGGAAAACTTAAAATCGCATCATATGACCCCTTTAAAGTATTCAGGCAGCTCACCTCAGCAAGGCTACAAGCAAAGGGCTCCTGTTCTGGGGCTCCTGTCCTCAATGTGGGAGACATTGTGCTCTGTAGTGCCTCCTGGTGGTGGAGCAGGAGATGACTCCTACTTAGCCAAAGACAGACCAGGAGCTGCCGCTGGACAGGGACACCCAGTGTACATCACACTGCACCTCTACACAGATTGAGAAAATTACCACGGTATCAGTTGTATTCATGCACTGAAACATCATAAATGTACAGTAAAAAAGACGGATGGTGCTTGAGACCAAGCATACAGAAAGAGTACACAGTTTGAAATGGAAAAATTAAGTACAGTAAGAGAGAACGAACAGACATAAATCACAAAATAAACCCAGATAAGGGTCTTGGATCACCCTGAAGGGGTTTATTTAGCAATAATGACTACAATATCATGCATATTACACGGCTACTTGCCAAATAAATAAATGTATATGAAATGTTGATTTGGAGCCTAAATTATTTTATTATCTCACTGGTGGATTACCTTACTTGGGGACAGT
>NW_015519886.1:0-1122 GCF_001515645.1 Sinocyclocheilus grahami | reverse complement strand
GAATGGTTAAGATCTGCAGATGAGTTTGGGATCTCAACGCTGTCATTCAGGTCCATCTCTGACATGGCATGAACAATGACATCTCCATTAGAGTTCAAATCCAGAAAGGTGCTGACCGATTCCGCTAGCTGACATCCCTGCTGAGACTCATTTAACTTTTCAGCACCAGAACCGCCCACAAGCCGCTCGCAGAACCCAGACGATGACCCACTGCCCAGGGAAATCACCTCAAAGCTGGAGTCTTGAAGTTGGGCTTTCTCTGAACACTGGCAGGTCTGTGTGTGAGGTTTTGGATGTGGCACAGTGTCACAGGAATTTACTGGAGCTTCTTTATTGTCTGAGTTTGGGGCCTTGGAGGCATCTCGCCTAGCGAAGAGCTGCTCTGATGGGCCACAATGAGCAGAGACAGTAGCGGAGAGGCAGGTTTTGTGGACTTCCAGGGACTCCACCAGAGCAAAGATCTGTAGCAGAGCGGTAGTGGAGTTGGCGGAGACGGACTCAGACACTTGAGCAGTCACATCCACAACCTGCTCACAAAGCTCTGTAGTGTCTTCCAACCTGAGAACAACAGAGAGAATGATGACAAATAAAGACTGTCTGATCTGAACTTGTCATTCATTTTATTTTTTCTGCAACATCTATATTGCCAAGGTAACATTTCTTATTCCCATTTAGTTTATGTACTAAAATAAATACAACAAATACAATTTTATATAAAAATTACGACTCATTAATAAAATTAAAATTTAACCATAATTAAAATGAAAAGGGAAAACATGTATATTAAAAAAATAACCAAATATTAATAAAAACTAAAATAGCATCTCAATGATACTGCTACAGAGTGCTTTTTAATGGAGACAGACATATTTTTGGGTTAAGTGGGAATCACACATGCCCAGTAATTCACAATAATTAAATTACAATAATTACAAGCAGCAAATGCTACCATATATTTTATTATATTTAATATTTTTTTATATGATTCAATATTTTATTTAAACAATAAATCCATTATGATTTTTTTATGATGTATGAGGATTGAAATAAATAAATAAAACATTAAATTAATAATAATAGGTTTCATTTCCACATGCTGACATGCAATTTACTCTTAAACTG
>NW_015519885.1:2104-2705 GCF_001515645.1 Sinocyclocheilus grahami | reverse complement strand
TTTTTTTTATTTAAATATACATAAATGAAAGACAGTGCAACAACTACTTTTAATTGTAAATGCTGCACAAATGTACTTATGTACTGCAAAAAAACTTAATGGTCATAAAAACTAACATTATTTTCTTAAAGCAAATAGATTTTAGGGTGAAATATGACCTGCACAGGTTCTTGACCAGCTTTGTGAGACTAGTAATAATAATAATAATAATAATACTAATAGTAGTAGAAAGACTGAAGGTCATTTCTTGTAGAGCATACTACTCCAATAATCTTGGTTTTATTTACAACTGTAAAATATTTTTTTACAGTGTATATTCATTCATTTGGTTAATAGTATGCATTCACCAAATTAAATATCTTGCAAGTTCAAGTTAGTTAAACTGCGGACATGTTTATAACAGCTATTTGAATAATTACTCTGGTTTGAATAATTAATCTGGTTCAATGCCACATTCAAAAATATTAAAATAGCAGATATACATATTATTGTTAATGCTCTAAGTGGCAAGCCATTAACATATATATATATAAGTTAATGGCAATATAAGAGATGAAACGGTATGAACATTTCTTATCACGATTATAGTGACCAAAATTAT
>NW_015519885.1:0-578 GCF_001515645.1 Sinocyclocheilus grahami | reverse complement strand
AGCAGGTTTTTCTCCATGGACAATTGCAATTGTAATTAAGAACACTACTTTATTAGGTATTGCATGGAGCGAAGGAGTAAAACAAAATGCCATCAAATCTTTTCTGAAGCGCTAAAACCACCCAGCTTTTTCATTACTTTGTCAATTGAAAAGATTCTATCTAAACAACCGTCCTCAGCCGACCTCACTGGTCCGGACAGAAAACCCTGGTTATTGTTGCTGGAGATTTGCACAAAATCCTCTCAAGGGCAAGGTGAAATCTGCAGAACGCTCTCGTCGCCAGGCATTGAGCTGCATTGAAACACACGGCTGTCCGTGGGGAGTGTGATAATGGGAGCAGCCTGGCAGAAGACGGGGGACAACTATCCTCCAGAGAGCTACTGGGCATGTCAGATCTCTCTATCTGCAGCAGGACACCTCAAGGCTGGGACGATATATAGTATACAATGGTAGAAAAGTGACATTTTGCTTTATCATTAACTTACACACGAGAGCTGCATGCATCTGCATTTAAAACATCAAAACACACTTAATCATTTGGAACCAAACAGGCCAATTCCTTTTTTTTTTTTTTTTTT
>NW_015519884.1:1969-2705 GCF_001515645.1 Sinocyclocheilus grahami | reverse complement strand
TAATTAAATAAATAAATTGTTGGCACAATTCTGGAGACTCAATACGCACAAAACGGCAATACCATTGCAAACATTAACAATGGCAGCCAAAGTTAAGACCAAAATACTGAAGTAAGTACAGTTATTAGAAGTGCTCGTCACTTTTCAAACATCTAAAGTCTCAATCTTGCTGCAGCGTTTGTTCTCCAGACATGAATGATTCCTTGAATCATGTGTCATTGACGAGAGCTGAGCTGTTACTTTACTAACTGATCATATGCACCATTTTCAAAAAATCCTACAGACGCATATTAAAAGAGACATATCAAAGATCGCAGAGACTCTTTTCACTCGGTGCAGAGAAAATCCACCTAGCAACCACCCAGAACACCCTAGCAACCACATAGCAATGTGGTAAAAAACAGTCAGAACATTATATTAACCTCTTAAAAACCCTGTGGCATAACATCATAGTTTTACTCAAAGCAGTCAAGAACGGTATTTTGGTTGCTATAGTAATGTTTTGTAATGGAAACACACACAAACACACACTTTATAATGAAGCTCTAATCAAAATAAGAGTTTCCTGTTTACTGGTTTGTGTCAGAGACTGAGCCAAATATGTGCATGTTTCCGTCTAAGAGAAGATAACCTTCACTAACCGCTGTGATTCAGCCCTGAGCTACACCACACGACAAACACATCTGGCTGAGACAGACAGAGAAGAGCTGATGATGACCAGGATGTGCTGCTCTTT
>NW_015519884.1:0-242 GCF_001515645.1 Sinocyclocheilus grahami | reverse complement strand
CCAAAATAAAAAACAATAAAGTTATAGTGAAAACTATAACGCATTCTCAATAATTGTATACTGACAAAACTGATCATCAAAACTGAAAATCATACAAAATCTTCTCTCAGTACAACTACTTGCATTTCAACAGTAGACTGATCTCATAAACACATATACAGAAACTTACGTGTATCATTTAATGCCTCTAATAATCATAATGTGATTAGATTGGTCACACACACACACACACACACACACAC
>NW_015519883.1:1579-2705 GCF_001515645.1 Sinocyclocheilus grahami | reverse complement strand
TGCTGACCCTCCAGAGAGTGAGAGACTCTCCATACTCAACGAAGCCTGGAAGGTCGTCACTAAAGTGCGCAGTCCAAGGGTAAACACCTGTGTTGGTCTATAAATATTTTAAAACACACAGCATAGAAAGAGAACATGTAATATGAATTGAATACAAAAGTGAATAGAATCCACATGTACTGTGTGTTCTTCAACTCAGGATTACATCAACTGTGCTGAGATCTGGGTGGAGTTTACCTGCCGTCACTTCACGGTGAGTTATCTGCTCTGTTTAGCTTAGACATCAGTTTGTGTGTTTGTTTTTTTAGCAGAATTTTTGAAATTCTGTCTTTTATAACATGTCATTTCAAATTTGTTCCCCCATAGAAACGGGAAGTGAACACCGTTCTTGCTGACATCATCAAACACATGACTCCAGACAGAGCTTTCGAGGATGCATATCCACAGGTATGCAAGAAACCTGGACACATGATGATGTGAGATGGTGTCCTCGCAATTCATCCCTCTTCCTCTGTGTGTTTTAGCTGCAGTCAGTGATAAAGAAGATCCTCCCCCACTTCCACGACTTCTCTGTGCTCTTCTCAATGGTATGACTACAGCAAAAACAGACCTTTAGCAGGACTGTGCTCCATTCAGATTTGAATTGAGATTGCCTTTTGAATTCTAATTCAGTTCTTGAATCATACAGAATTGTAATTTGAACTCAAATGGAACTGCTGTTATTTACACTCAGTAATATGAATGTAATACAATACTTACATTTATTATATATTTTAACATTTCATTTGAATTGAGATTACAATTCTGTATGGGTTAATAATGCAAGTCATTTTAGAATTAGAAGTGTAGTTTTGATTAATACGTTAAATTTTCTTGTTTGAATAACCCATAAACATGTTGTGATAAACACAACATATGGCCAACATTTGTTTGATTTACTAAAACCTAATAAAATTTGTATTTAATTTATATCTGTTTAATATATTTATTTTATGGATCAAGGTGTAAGAACAGAATGCTTTAATTTATGACAATTGGTCTATGATATGGAGAAATAAAACAATATAAAGGATTTTACAACATTTTAATAATTAACCTTTTAATATTTTGTGTTGCTGTTATGGCT
>NW_015519883.1:0-826 GCF_001515645.1 Sinocyclocheilus grahami | reverse complement strand
TTTTTTTAAGTGTCTCACTATTAATGTAGAATTGCAGAGTGTTACATTGACGTGTTTGCATGTGGTCTTTTTTCTTGTAGTGCTCTAACTCTAGATGATGAGAAAAGATCTCTGTCTCTGCTGATCAATGGATTTATTCGTATGGTGAGGCACCGTCTTACAATACATCTGATAATCAGCTCTCAGAAAACGTCCTATTTGCGTGAATTGAAAGGTAGTCTCTCTTTTGAGAGCTCAACTGACACAAATATGAACTGGAATCATGTTTTTCAGGACAGTCAGACCAGAATTTAAAAAACGGTTCTTTTCTAGTGATCACATACAGCATCATGAGTTCATCTAGTTTAATCTCATGAAAATGACCATGTATCAAGAGCTTTGCAATATTTAACTTCTGAGTGTAAAAAAATATATATATATTATATTTTTCATAAATTACTGTAATGCCAAAAATATATAGTGACGTATCATTTAAACTGTAAACTGGTATGGTCATGAGTCAGCAACTACAACATAACCTATATAGTTTCACTGATTTTTTTTCATTAGGTGTCGTTTGGAAGGGACTTTGAGCAGCAGTTGAGTTTCTGTGTGGAAGCCAGAGCAACTTTCTGTAATCTAGAGCCTGTCATCATTCACCTGATTCATGTGAGCACCCTGTGATTTAATGGATGAGTTTTGTTTTTATATCAGGGATTCCCAAACTTTTCTATATGCTTGAAGTGCGCCCTGAGATTAATTTAATATTTCAGTCATTTAAAAACACATTTGCATGTTCATGGTTATCTGATGTTGGTTAAAGGTTACATGACAACATGCAGCTGAA
>NW_015519882.1:0-2705 GCF_001515645.1 Sinocyclocheilus grahami | reverse complement strand
TTACAGAGTATTTGTTAAATCTAGCTAACAAAATATATATTGTGTCTTTGAGTGGTCCAGACGCTACTTTTTTTGCACCCTCAGATTCCAGATTTTCAAACAGTTAACAAACTGTCCTAACAAACCGTACATCAATGGAAAGCTTATTTATTTATATGCTTTCAGATTATGTATAAATCTCAATTTCAAAAAATTGACCCATATGACTAGTTTTGTTGTCTAGGATCACATTTGTTCTCATTCATTCTTCAAACCAGTATGACTGACTTTCTTCTGTGGAAAATAGAGGAAGATATTGAGAAAAATCGCTTCTTTTTTTTTTTCAATGGAAGCCAATGGACTCCAATATTGTTTGGTTTCCAGCATTCTGCAAAATATCTTCTGTTGTGTTGCACAGAAGAAAGGTTTAGAACAACATGAGGATGAGTAAACGGTAACGGTCCCTTTAACCGTAGCCTTAAAGAGCCTCAGCTCTTACCACTCGTAATCTTTTTATATATAGTTCTATGAAAAGGGGAAAGGGAATCACTAGGGAGAGAAAGCGATCAGGACATCACAGTTTGGGCTCATATCTATGATACCCATATGAGTACCACAATGTTTCAGTAGGTTTGACTGACGCTTTATGTCTATCTTTAATATAGGCTTACTGATACTCTGTGGCGGCTCAGCCAGGCTGTGTTCCACATGGTTAGCTTGGAATCTGAGATCCGAATGCAGCTTCATTGATTCACACACACCCTGCGGTGGTTACATGTGCAGATGTGTGGAACTGCTGAGTTGGTTGTTTAATAATCAGGCTTACACTATAGTCTCATATCTCAGGAGCTGCCAATAAGGAGACCCAATTTAACTGAAACTGGACGCAGTGAAGCAGTGCCTGCTAGCTATTTCACCACGTTGCATGTGCAATAAATGTGATTAAGATTTACAAACATGATCAAATGACACATTTACTTTGGAAAGAGGTTGTTTCCTCTGGCAGCGTTAGGGAGATTTAGAGAAACTGCTGCCTGTGTTGCCTGGGTGGCTTGTGTGTTTTGCAGTGCCAGTCAGGTGTTTAATACAGAGTGTTATGGCTCAAAGTATGGTTGTGGGATAGTGACTTTTAGTTGAATGCTAAGTATGATGTAATGCGCATCATGCAAACTTGACTATTAAAGCCCCGCATATCCTCGCTCTTTTTCTGCGTGCATGTGAAGGCATCCTGATGCAGTTCTTTTTGCCTGATCCTTATCATTTTAATGAGCTTGAGCTCTCTGTGCATACAGGAGTGTAGCTGTGTGTGTGGGTCCCTGATTGCTCAGTGATTATACTTACATGCACTCAAATAGTGTGTCCTCCCAATCCCACTTCTGCTGACAAGCCAACCGCTTGCTCTCGCTCTCTCTTCACATTCAGTAAGAGAGGCTCTCGCTCTAGAACACCATCAGTGTCTCCAAGCTGTTCCCAAGAAAAATGGGCAACTTGTTGGGCCCAGCACAGAAAAAGGCCTCGCTGAATGATTTAGACATTTTAATAAGGGTGTAAAGTCCTTGAGTAATTGTACATTACTGTACCAAAGTATTTTTTCCTGGCTTGAGTAATACTGAAACTGGATACATGAACATTTCCAGTGAAAATTGGCAGGAGGCCACAGAGGCTTTATTTATTCCTTTAGATCTTTCAATCTAATTTAAAAAAAGCTTAAGTTGATGAAATAAACAGTATATGTATTAATGTAATGTAATTGGCCCCAACTATGTTCCTTTGTCCTTGGGAAGTGGCATCATATCACAGTTGTTAACCTACAGCTGAAGATATATGAACTTGAATGGAATTTCAGCACTGTCAACAATCGGTCAATACACAACTTTATTAAAATGTCAAACAACTGTGAAACAGTTTTTGTATTATTCATATACTATTATAGAATTTACTAATATTTTGAATGTATTTTTATTTACTTAATTTTAAAGTTTTGTCTAATATTTATATTTTATTTTATTTCAGCTTCAGTTACTAAAAAATAAATCTGTGTAGTTTTATTTAATAATAACTGTTAAATCGGTCTCAGATAATTGCAGGATACTGGTTTCAGTTTTAATATCTGATGTATACTGGATGATTACATAGTCAGGTAACTGAAATTAAACAAATTGATTTACAATTTTGTGCATCAAAGCTACTGCAATGATAATATAGCCTTTATCTCTTGGTTTCATTTGCTTGTTTCTAAAGCTAGGAATATTATTCTACAGACAGATATTAAAAAAAAATATTTTGTGAAAATAGTGAAATAATGAACAACTTATTTTTAAATATTATAAATAATATTTTTAAATACTATATTATATTTAACATATTTACTGTATTTACTAGAGCAAAAGTTTAAGTATAGAATTGCAGAGAAAACTATTTTATATTATTATTATATTTTTATATATTTATGTTTGTTTTGTTTATATATATATATATATATACACTGTATATATGAAATGTTCTGTATTGATATATGAAATAAGATTAAATTATTGATATATGGAATTAGGTAAATAAGTATGTTTATGATGCTTACTAAGAGAAGTAGAGGGAGATCAAGACTCACACTGGCGTGTTTTTTTCATGCCTCAAAACCCATTACCATGGCAACTTTGGCAGTGGCAGTAGAATGTGCATTTTGTAACAGGAGGGGTTATTATTAAAGTGTTGCATATCTGTCTCTG
>NW_015519881.1:2107-2705 GCF_001515645.1 Sinocyclocheilus grahami | reverse complement strand
TATGTATTATAATCTATATAATTAAAATGAAAGTAAACGTTTTTTTCATTTTATCAATTTAAAATGAAATATTAATGAGCAGATATAGAAATGAAACGGGGCTAAGTCTGGCGTGCTGCACAACGGGCCGAGTCCGGCTTGGATGCCGCAGTGTCAGCGAGTTACGGCCGTCGCATCTGGTCCGGTTGATTCGGCCCAGAATCTGAAAGTGAGTACACTGGCATCCAGGCCGGGTGCGGCAGATGGATCCGGACCGATGGACAAGTCTCTAGCAGGTGAATATTTAACTGAAAATGGCCCGAGTGTATGGAGAGGGATTGTGTATGAGGTAGATGTAAATAGCCTATCAGCAAACGTCAAATTGGTAAGTTTTCACTAGACTTTAGTGGAGTCAGCAGTTCGCTTGACAGTAAATAATGATCTAATCTTAAAGTATCAATTTTTTTTTAATACCATTGTTTTTCGTTGTTGGTGAAGTGTTATTTTGGTTTCCGATCAGCAAGGAGAGGCTACAAAAGGTCCTAAAGATGGAGGCTGCAACAAAAAAAGTCACGTGACTGAAACCAATGAATAACAATGGTAATAATAATAATATTAA
>NW_015519881.1:701-1647 GCF_001515645.1 Sinocyclocheilus grahami | reverse complement strand
ACGCTCCTCAGCAGTGCTGCTGGAGGATGTGTTCTCTCCTCTCTGAAGAGGTGTGAAGAAAAAGGTGATTCAAGGGCTCTTTCTGTCACTTGCTTCAGAGAACACGCTAAGTAGTGCTCTCTAACACTAGCACTCTCTATTCTATTTCTATTCTGTCTACTTTCATTCTTTTTATTTATTATAAAAGAAAATTATACTTGCTACGTGTGCTGCGTATTGTAATGTTGCTCTTTTGTTGGTTTGATTGCTTCTATTGTCCTCATTTGTATGTCGCTTTCGATAAAAGCGTCTGCTGAATGATTAAATGTAAATGTTTTCTCCTCTTAGCAAGCGCTTACATCAGGCTCTAAGGCTGGACTGATGACGTGACCGACACATTTCACTTATATTTATGGTCTTCTGACAGGTCCGGCACAGGGCTTGTGGACAGAGCTGCGGAGTTCTGTGTACTGATCAGAATATTTTATATATGTTGTATGTATTATACAAGATTTATATTATTATTATTTTTTATTTTTCCAAATGTTGTCCCTGGCTATAAATTTTCTTCACTTTCTTACAACTAGCTGAGTGTTTTATGTCCTGTATTTTCTTACTTAATAAGATAATTAACATTTTTAAATCAATGTAAAACTGCACAGCCTTCATGTGTGACACCACAATAAGCAAACCTGTACAGATTAAAGAACATGAATGATGAAGTGACACCAGCTGTGATTAAAGAAACCAAATGTGAAAATTTTACAAATGCAAATGTCATTCACACAGACAATAAAACAAACATATAAACATCATTAGAAATCAGTTTGCTGTCAGTTTTGAGCCCCTCACATTCATTCCTTCATCTTCCACACTGAGCTCTACATCATCAGCTCTCACACAGACACCTCCTCAGCTGCTTTAGTAAGTGTGTCTCACACACCTCTCCTGCTCACTGCCAGAAATG
>NW_015519881.1:0-344 GCF_001515645.1 Sinocyclocheilus grahami | reverse complement strand
TCTCTAGAGAGCGATTCTCTCTGATCTTCTGCTTGATGCACTGAACTGTTTCCTCTTTGTTGTAGGAGCAGCTTCCTGTCTGTGTCAGTAGTTCTCGTAAGAGAGTCTGATTGGACTCCACTGAGAGACCCAGAAGAAAACGCAGGAAAAGATCCAGATGTCCATTCTTACTCTGTAAAGCCTCATTCAAAGCTCTCTGATGCAGCTCAGATAATGAAACTTGCTTTGATAAATCATGGAACCAGTACAAAATTGTAGACAACAGACTCTGTTTGGGTTGGTCAAACACATTGTTGTTGTTGATTGTACAGGAGAGGTGCACATATAGAGCTGCTAGATGTTCC
>NW_015519880.1:1631-2705 GCF_001515645.1 Sinocyclocheilus grahami | reverse complement strand
TGTAGTCTGCCACAGTAGCTGTATAAGCCCTGACAGACATGTTTTGATTTAACTGTAGTTGGTGTGGTTTCTCTTCAGTTGTCCCTGCTCTCTTATGAAGATGGAGTTTTGGATCCCAGCTCTATCATTCCTCTGATAGATGGAGGGACAGAGGGCTTTAAAGGGAATGCAAGAGTCATCCTGCCGGGAATGACAGCCTGTATAGACTGCACACTGGAGCTTTACCCACCACAAGTACTGTAGCCTCACCCTCATAGGCTGTTAATTCCATTCATCACTGTAAATGAAGGGTTTGCTGTTACCATACAATTGTACATCACTCGTATTGCTGAGATGAAGTGACTGTCTGCTTTTGTCTGTGTTCTCTTCAGATCACTTTCCCAATGTGCACTATTGCCTCAATGCCACGGCTACCAGAGCACTGCATAGAGTATGTGAGAGTGCTGCAGTGGCCCAAAGACAAACACTTTGGAGGTGTTTAAGATATGTATATATATATATATATAAATATATATATTTCTTTTTAGGAGTTTTTATGACTCAAATTTTTGACGATGCATTGAATGGCTCTACTTTGACATGTGATTGTTGTGTGTCTGCAGATGCTGTTGGTCTGGATGGTGATAACCCAGAGCACGTTCAGTGGGTGTTCCAGGAGTCTTTAAAGAGAGCAACTGAGTTTAATATCACTGGTGTCACCTACAGACTCACTCAAGGTAAAGCCGGCTGGACTGATGTATCTGAGAAACTTCAAGAGTGCTTTCTTATAGACTGTAGTTCTAAGATGTTCATGCTTTTCTTTCAGGTGTGGTTAAACGAATCATCCCTGCTGTTGCATCCACAAATGCAGTCATCGCTGGTATGGATCGAACCTGAGAGGAAACAACTATTTTTTTTAATAATTTTTTTAAATTCTTAATTTATGTAGTTGAGTTTGAATTCTTTTCCCCATTTTCAGCTTCTTGCGCCACAGAGGTTTTTAAAATTGCTACAAGGTGAATCATCTGTATGTTTTGATTCCATCTCTGACTTTTTGACATTTCAAGTTTGTTTCATGGCCAGTAAAAAACAAAC
>NW_015519880.1:0-1181 GCF_001515645.1 Sinocyclocheilus grahami | reverse complement strand
TATCTGACTGAGAATGCTTCTCTGTAAGTACACGATTCCCATTAATTCTCTCTCAAGGCAAATGATTTATAAATACTGATCTACTTGAATTTGAAACTGTTTTTAGTCAAATGAAGTCCCCAGCTATCACTGCAACACTTGAAGGCAAAAATAAAACGCTCTACCTGCAGGTAATTGCCCCCTAATATGCTAAGATTCTGAATATAGTGATGTTTATTGTATTTTTTGTACTGCTTAAATATTAAGGTTTTATTTGTGTCCTTCAGAGCATTGCCTCAATTGAAGAAAGAACAAGACCCAATCTCTGCAAAACTTTGAAAGGTGAGATGTTTTCCTGCCATCAGAAACAGAAACAAAAGCACAGTTGAAATTGAATTCCCAAATGGTCAGAATGTTGACAGCATTATCCTCTTTTATAAATGCCATGATTTTTAAATACCTTGATTTGTGTGTGTGTGTGTTGAAGAGTTGGGATTGGCTGATGGACAGGAGTTAGCTGTTGCTGATGTCACCACACCTCAGACTGTCCTCTTCAAGCTCAACTTCACATCAGAAACATGCAGCATTAAACAAGTACAAAATTAATTTAATGGCAGAGGTTCCTCAAATTCACCTGCAACAGTTTATTTGCAGCATATACCTAAATAACTCCCTTCATGTGTAGAGTCTGTATTTGCTTTGTACTTCAAACTGAAACATCATGTATTTGTTTTCAATACATGTAATTTGCAACACATCATTTATTAGGAATGTTGTCATTTTATCAACCAACTATCCAGACAATTTTAGGATTATTATGCAAGGATGATGAGACCTGTGCCACAAAGCAAGTTTAACCAGTTAGAATTAAGTACTACAAAGGTGGATTGGTGTTCATTGGAATAGTAGCAAACACTGCACAACTAACTTGCTCCAGTGCAAGTTAGTCTCAATCACAGGTCACAAACATATATTTGACCAATCGGCTTGTCTCAGACGTGCAATGAAGTCACTCATCCTGTATCTCTCACTCTGTGTTCATCATGATCTCTTATGCTGTGTAAGTGTTTACATTCTTCATGTTTTTTTTACATATATACTGTATATAATGAACAATGATGAAACCAATCCTGTATTGAATTTCTTTAAATAGTTTTGTAGTACAGTCCTCTGGTAATCCTGTCAGTTGCAGGTTTTTTTTT
>NW_015519879.1:1030-2705 GCF_001515645.1 Sinocyclocheilus grahami | reverse complement strand
TTTTGCATCACAGGAATAAATTACATTTTAAATTAAAATAGAAAACAGTTGTTTTAAATTGTTATTCTATCACTTTAAAATTTAAGGTTTAGTTAATTGTTAATTTATTTTTTTAATTATTTGTAAAAAATTTACCAGTAATTTCTGAGTGAAAATAGTTTCTACACCAGTTTTTCAGTCTGTGCTTAATATGCATTTTCTTATTTTTAGGCAACTTGTAATACAGAAAGTGTCAAGCTACTGCAGGAAAGGAAATCCAGTATCCTACAAATACTCCAGGGTAACGTTTGATCTTTTTTGCAAGTTTACAATAAGTAAAAATTCATCAGAATGACTATGAGCATAATCCTTTTTTTGTTTTTGTTTTTTTTTTGTTTTTTTGTCTTTCTGTTCGTCTCTTGATAGGTGAACACAGATGAGGACGGATGTGAAGATGAGATGGAATGGTTAATGGAAGAGACCGGGACACCCACGCGGGAGCCTCAAGGGAACGGTCACATCACCATCAAGCCGGTCAGCACTGATGCCCTGCACTCCTTCTCCCTGGACGAGCAGGACAGCGAGGACGAGGTGCTCACAGTCCCAGGGGTCCGAATTGCCCCTTCATCGTCCACTTCCTCGCGGCTGAAAGCAGAGAGCGATGAGGATCTGGTGGGGCTCCTGGTGGACACGCGGAGCAGAAATAAGACCCGATACAGCGACAGAAACCATAGGAAACCTCAGCCAGACCCTGATGACAGCGACGAGGATCTACTGAAAGTCTGAGAGCATCAGGCGGCCCAAACTGAACTTTTGAATGTCTCTGCCACCAGGCTCCAATTGTTTAGTTGCTCCATTTTGGGTTTTCTAAAAGGAAATCTCTCTGTGAGCTGTTTACGAGACAGCTTTCAAGAGCAAGTTGGTCAATTCGTCCACTAAATAGACTCAATGCCTTTCTGACAAAATACTTTTTTTGTAATTTGGTCGTTTATTTGTTCTGTGTTCGGTTTTTCATCGATTAAGATAAATTGTGTACAGCATCGTATGTAAGTTCAGTCTCCCACAAACTTACAGAAATGGACTATATCAATGTTTTTATTGTTATTTAAAGATATTTGGGTACTGTTTTTTTGTTAATTTACCAGCTCACTGGAAAAATAGACTGTTCTGTAAAATAATTGTGGCAGATACAGTCAAAGATCTTTTCTAAACTACAATCTGAAGCAGTATTTCGCATATCTCGAGCCATGTAGCACCGAGAGGAAATTGATCTGCTTTGCCAAGTTCATATTTAAATCACAACCCTTCGAATGCTCATGCTTCACATTTGCGTTCTGCATTGACGTTCACTTTTACCAGTGTTCATCTAAACCATATCATCCATCTGTTGGGTGTTTTGTGCAATGCTTTTTTCCCCTTGTTCTGATAAAAAAGCATGTTCTAATTGCCCTAATAGAACACAGAGCGCATACAGAGATTTAGTGCCATGAAGGAGTGACATTGCATGTATGATTGCTGCAGGCTTCCTTTAGAATCATAATTTCTCATCGCAATCAGAAGAAATATTATTGCATCTTTGTGGTGTTTATTTGCATTATTGTTTAGTAACACTTTACAATAAGATTCAATTCATTAATGGGACATGATGGTAAAAAAAATGAGATGGTAGGAAAAATTGTATTTCAGTTATTTTTGC
>NW_015519879.1:0-260 GCF_001515645.1 Sinocyclocheilus grahami | reverse complement strand
ATCAAGCACAAAGTTTCTCGGGGGAACATTATAATTTTGCACAAAGTTTTTTTTGGGGGGAGAAAAAAGGCGTTGAGCACTGAAATTTTTCCTCCAATCACCATTTCCCCTTGGCTCCATATATGTAATAACCGTAAACTTGTTTTTTTTGCAGAATTTATTAATCTGTTAATTTGATAAATATTCTATTATTTATGTTTATGCACAATACATTCATTTTTATTTATACATCTTGAAATGTTGCAAATGTATTAGAATAT
>NW_015519878.1:1809-2705 GCF_001515645.1 Sinocyclocheilus grahami | reverse complement strand
TATATATAGTACCTATTTTATTTTTCTAAAAGACCCATTTGAAGGCATAATTATATCCTAATACATATCCTAATATATTAATTTAGCTTGGGTTAGCACAGTGCACAAAATGTAAAATCTTACAAAAATACTTGAAAATTCACCTTGTAAACTAGAAAATGCATCCATTTCATAGAAGGCACCTTAAAACTGAAGCAGCCTATGGTATGTTTTTCACACATTTCGTGATGCAGAATTAGAGCTGCACAAAGAGAGAACATGAGAAGATGGTGTGCTTGTGCCTTTGCAGTGTCTCACATAACCATTATCTCTGAATTTCAGTGGATTGTAGTTCTCACTGCTTCCACTTGTATTGATGGTCTGTAAAAGGCACTTCCCTTGACACCTACTTGCATCACATCTGTACCTTCGCTTAGATAGTACGCCGGTCTCAAGCTGCAGCAAATATGGCCGCCTGCGGTCGACCTTCAGCTCGTCTAGAACGGCATAGCCTGGCGAGGGGGTGGGTGAGGGGATTACACCAAACAAATGGGGGGTTGAGAAAGAGGATTTGGGAGATGGGAAGAAAAGAGGCGAGATGCTTCAAAGAGGAAATGAAGAAGGGAAGAAATCCGAGCAGAGGGAGAGGAAGAGAAATCGAGAGGGAGGGAGGATTGGATGAATGTAAAGAGAGGAGTGGGAAGTGTAGGAACAGGTTCAGTGGGTTCATTACTCTTCCATAAGCCAACATGCATAACGCAATTCGAGGATAATGCTGTGGGCTCTTATGCCTCCATTAGAACGCCATTGTCTTATCTTTGCATGTACGAACATTTGCATAAAATACTGACAAAAGGTTACAATGAGTGCAGAAAATGTACATTTTTGCTTTCTTTGGATGGGCACAAAATATCCAA
>NW_015519878.1:0-285 GCF_001515645.1 Sinocyclocheilus grahami | reverse complement strand
TTACTGTTGCTTTTGATCAATTTAATGTGTTCTTTCTGAAAAAAATATCAGTCTCTTTTATATTATTGATATCATTTTTTATTTACTGATCCATTGCAAACCACAAACAAGGTGATAAATGTTCTAAAATAGCAGTGCACAGTCAATGTAATTTTTTTAAGTGCAAACACAACATTCAGAATCAGTCTTCAAGACCGTGCCATGCAAATTGCAATTCGCATTTTTGTGCCATTTCCTTTTTAGCATAATTTTTAGATAAAAATATTTTTTTGCAGACAGTGAGTG
>NW_015519877.1:1929-2705 GCF_001515645.1 Sinocyclocheilus grahami | reverse complement strand
CAGACTGCATGCCTGGAAGGAAAAGCCAATACCTGTGTGCCTCCACAGGCCCTCCGTTCATTGGCTGTGCCGGACTAGAGTGGCTTAAAGAGAGAATGAACGACAACGAGGAATTAAGGGGGATTATGGGCCAGTCTGCGCTGTAATGAGCCCGAGGTGAGGTGGGTTCCAGCCAAAGTCTGAGCAGGCCTCTCATTGATGTCTACTACATACAAAATTGCAAATAATCTGCAGACATCCTTCCAGATGTCCCCTTGAATTTCCTGCGGCTTAAGACAAATCGAAAGTGCTTTGAAAGTTTTGATAATCAAATAGCAAGTTTGATTGAAACCTTGCACATGGAAGAATGTAGCGTGCATCCATCTAAAGATGTTTAACTTGTGCCCTAATGACAGTCATCCCATCTCAAGGGAATTTTACTGGGATTCAGGAGACAATGATACCTTCTCTTCCCAGACAGTGTTATCTGGTAACATAAAGAGACTGAATTGCAGCATCTTAGATTTGGAATGTAACAATATTTTCAATTTTTAATAAAAAAAAATTGTAACACTGAAATATTATTACAATAATTTTTTTTTGTAAATCTTTTAGAATAATTGTAAATTTATTCCGGTGATGGCGAAGCTGAATTTTCAGCAGTCATTACATCCTTCACAAATCAGTCTAATATGGTGCTCAAGAAACATGTTGTTATTAATAATAATAATGCAACTTTATTTATATACACAATGGTAATTCAAAGTGCTCTACATAAAATAGTTAAAATCATAAAA
>NW_015519877.1:0-1133 GCF_001515645.1 Sinocyclocheilus grahami | reverse complement strand
CAATGAAAGACATACCTTTGCTTTTCCCTCCACCAAAGCCTGTTTTTCCAGAGGTCATTGTCAACACACCCAAATGAAAGTCAACTCTAAAATATCTTTCAATCTGAAAGCAGTGACTTGTCTTTAACAGACTGGTGATACTGCACTTGTATGAGGACGGGCTGCCCTCTATATGCCCCAGCTGATTGCTTTGCATTCACAACAGCTGTGGCTCTGCAGCAATTTAGAATCGCGCATTAGCTTTTCTGCTCAAACATTTGAAAAGGCAAAATTATTCCTTCTGAAACACATTTTATTTTGTTTAAAACAGATGCTCCGTTTTTAAGCATCTGTGTGGTATTTGCTGTTTGAATAAACATCACACACAAATTTACAACAGGACTATCTGTGAGCCGACCCTCTTGAACAAATGACATATATGTAGATTTAAAATGATGTAAAATAGCAATATATAGCAATTTTCAAATGTTGTTGACACACAGATATATATGGGGTGAATTCAGGATGACTGGGACAAAAAAAGAAAAAAAAAAAACGAGTCCCAAGCAACTTGAATTCACTTTGTGTGTGTAAACCAGCATTTAAAATTTGGCTTTGTATAAATATATTAAATTATGCATTCAATCTTTTATTAATCCATCACAAAGCTTCTGAATATTATTTCCTTGCTACTATACAGGCTTAATGGTTGTTAAAAAAATCTAACTGTACATAAGCTAATTTACAACATAACCATTTATTTGAGTGTATTGAGTGTATTGATCATTTGGTAATAAAAATGATATTTGTATTTAATAAAAAAGAATAGTTTGTCCATATCCCTTGAACGGTTGTCCACCCTGTCGTAATGAGGAATCCGCCCCTTTAAGAAAAGGCCATCCCCTTTAGTCATAAACAAACTGTTATTATGTAGATATAAAACTATGCAAATGTTTGTAAGTTTCATCTACTAAAACTACTGATTTTATAGATGTGTTTGATGAAATATATACAGTATACAAAAATTATAAAACTATACACACAAAGATAAACATATATATAATATGTATGTGTATTTTTTATCTAAAGCTACTAATTTATAGATATGTGTGTGTTAAACTACATATATAAAATTATAAATATACAGTATATAT
>NW_015519876.1:1328-2705 GCF_001515645.1 Sinocyclocheilus grahami | reverse complement strand
GATGATGACATCACTGAATCATCTATGAACTGACTTTAACTGAAACATTTTTTTATTGTCCTCTTGCATTATTGACAAACCAGTTTCCTGTTTAATACTGTAAAACTGCGTTGACAAAACCAGTATTGTTTAAGCGCTATATAAATAACGGTGAGTTGACGACTTAAAATACTATGCTACTGTCCTCCGTTGGAAAGCCCCATGCAGGAGGTGAACCCGAAAACGAGCAGGCCATGATCACTGTTGTTCTCACATGTTAGGCTTCAGAATGCTCCAGCTCGCACCAAATCACAAATACTCACAAAGGATGCACTGTCATCACACAAAAGGAAGAAAATGTTCTATCCCGCTGACCCTGTACAGAGATGTGAGTCAGGTTAACAAGATATAATCTCGACCATGAGGACAGAAAATCTGACTAAAATGGTGCAGAACCCCAGTTTCATGCACAGTGAGACGTGCATCTGGAAGGGCAGACAGATTAAGAGACGATTAAACAGTGGCCACCAATTGGTGTGATTTTATCTAGGCATCACTATTCCTGGGCAGAGTTCCCATAGCTTCAGCTACTGACAGAGAATAAAAGTGGCTGTAGGTATATTTGTCATGCTATACATAGATAATTAATTACCTCACAAATTACCTCCCCAGTTCTGCAGTGCTTAAAGAACAGATACCAGTGAAAGACAGTATGCTAAATGTATTACAATAGAAAAAAAATCAACAGCAAAGCAACACACAGGGATGCTGGAGCCTATCCCTGTATCTCGGACTGAAGGCAAGGAAACTCCATGGCAACAGGCCATCACATTAAAGAGTATTTCACAAAGCATAAATCATTATAAAACACGGCAGTAACCAGTATCCTAACTAACTGTTATGATTCAGAAGGCAGGCAAACTAGTCTGGATGGGGGATCTGGCCCCCACAGGCCTTTCCATGGGATGTAGTTTACCCATTGATTTTAATCTTATGAAAGGAAGGTTAGATTGTTCTTTTTCTAATGCAAGGCTCTTCTTACTATGAAATGAACTTAGGGTGAAATGTCTTTAACTGTGACCTCATTGGTCAAGAAGGCAGGAAGATGGTTTGATTCTGCAATTAAGCTGAGTGCCATCATAGATCTCCAGGAGCATAATCTGACAGAATCATTCCAGTCACAATCCGGATCTAAGGATTTCCCCTGTAAGCCAGCAGGCCATATTCAGACATAAAAAGGGCAGTGTAGCTTTTGCAACCCTCCTCAGACAGAGATTCTTTATATCTCTGGCTAAAGCCAACAGTTCCTATGCCATTTTCCTCAACTGTCAGTCTTCTCTACTTGTATGAAGGTCAGTTCAAAATGGAGGCAACTAAAATGGGCATTATTGCACCAGG
>NW_015519876.1:0-435 GCF_001515645.1 Sinocyclocheilus grahami | reverse complement strand
GGAAGAGTTCATGCTGATAGAGTAGTAGTAAAGGAAGTCATTTGTCATTTTACATATATGTCTCTACTAGAAATTGTGGTATTACGTTTTTATTACCTACTGCTTCAACACACCTGCTTGTAATATCAAACTAATTTAGCTAACCTTGATTAGCTAGTTGTGGTTTAATTAAGGTGAAGTTGGAGCTATACTCTTGAGGAAGATGCCCCTTCAGGAGCGAGGTTTGACATTCTATGCCAACAGTTATATTTTCAGAGTATTTCTACAAAAATCCTTGTTCATACTAAATGCATGGAAGCTTCTGGTAACATTTTATTTTAAGGTGTCCTTGTTACACATGTTAGATGTACTTGCTATTATAATAACAATTAATCATGCATAATTACATGAAAGTAACCCTAAGCCAAACCCTAATCCTAACCCTAACCATATAGT
>NW_015519875.1:2421-2705 GCF_001515645.1 Sinocyclocheilus grahami | reverse complement strand
CTCCATTCAGAGCCAGTTTGAAATGTTTCGTATTATTGAATGGCCAATTCTCAAGGCTCATTACCTAGACAGGATCTTTCATCGGGAGAATATTCCTCTCAAGGCTGAATCATTTTAGGGAAAGAGCTTGTCTATAGAGACACATTGTAATCAGATGCAGCATGAATTGTGACGGACTCTCAATCAGCCTTTTTTTTTTTCATATGGGGCTATTGAAACTAATATCATTCCAGCACTCAGTCACAAAAGATTCTCTGTAATTCTAATCATTCTGCATGGCAAAA
>NW_015519875.1:0-1524 GCF_001515645.1 Sinocyclocheilus grahami | reverse complement strand
TTATCAGATCCATGTCGCACAGTGTGATTTGCAATGATCTTATAGTATTGCTAAAATCATGCAGCGTTTCCTGGGCTTTACTGACCCCAGACCTTTGAACTGTAATTAATGTATGTAATGAAAATACAACAATATTAGTATATTTTATGTGGTTTATATGCTGCTTAAAGTTAAAAGCAGCACATTTAATCAAAGTTGTTTGTTTCTCTTTGTGTCTCCAGTGTGCAGGGGATTGATAAAGAATGGAGAACGGCAGGATGAGGAGAGCGTGGGTGGACGACGCAGGACAGAAGCTCTCCGGCAGCTGTGTCAGATGAACCCTTCTCAGGCTCTGAACATCAGGGCCATGGTGGTGAGTCTCCAGCACTAGACCACCTGTCATGCTTGCTAATGGGCCACAGCTAAATTGATCAGAACGATGTGTTATATTAAAGTCAAGCCCTTGGTCCTTCCACAGGTGGAAGAGTGTCATCTTCCAGGTCTGGGCGTTGCTCTAACGCTGGACTATAAGCCAGATATGGCAGATGAGGCGGTCAGTCCTCTTGTGTCTTATGTCAGCGGCCTACTTCTGGGCACCAATGGAAAAGTGCGTACCTGGTTCAGTATGTTCATTCGCAACGGTCAGCAGGTAAGAAGGAACAACAGTTGTGCTCAGACACTTGATGATTAGCTGCTTTGTAAACACATGAAATTCATGTATGTGTCTCACTTCAGAGGAAAAGAGAGAGCAGCTCAGTGCTGTGGCAAATGCGGAGGCAGCTGCTGTTGGAGCTGGTGGCCATCTTACCCCGTTCGCGCAGTACCCACGTTCCCAATGACACTGACATGGACTCCGAGAGCAGCTCGGGGTACTCTGGCCTGCGGGAGGAGCACGTTGTGAAGGCCAGCGCACTGCTGCGGCTCTATTGCGCACTTATGGGGATAGCTGGTCTTAGGTGTGCTACAGTTGACCCAATTAAATCTTATAAGTATAAATGGGTGGTATAGTAGCTTTTAACCACAATTAACTTAGACACTTAAGAAGCTCATTTTCTCCATTCCATACAGGTTATGAAAATGAATTCCAACAGATTCATGATTATATTCATTTTCTGAAGACACTGAATACCTCTTCCAAGTGTTGCAAAGTTTTCAAGGTGGTTATAAATGTGTTTTTTCTCCACAGGCCCACAGATGAAGAGGCGGAGCAGCTGTTGCAGTTGATGACCAGTCGTCCACCAGCCACGCCTGCAGGAGTGCGCTTTGTCTCCCTGTCCTTCTGCAAACTGCTGGCGTTCCCTACCCTCGTCAGGTACACACTTTGACACTAATACTCTAATAACTCCATGGTCATATCATACATTAATAAAATTTTTCTTAATGAGGTATAGTTGTAATGTGCCTAAAACAATTATACTTTACTTTCACACAATGTTCCACGTCAGTACAAAACATTTCAGCTGCTGATCTTTTTGGCCTTCTAAAACAGTTACACGTTTACACTACTGTTCAAAAGTTTGAAATCAGAACAATTATTTATTTTTT
>NW_015519874.1:1488-2706 GCF_001515645.1 Sinocyclocheilus grahami | reverse complement strand
AAAATTGTATCTGGTGTCTGAATAATTTTTGGTTTGACTGTATATGCATATAATCATTTATTTTGTTTGTTTTGTTTCTGACTCTTTAAATATACATCAATATCATGATATTGTGCAAAATGATACAAAAAATATCAAAATTATACTATAAAAAATAAAATAATTGTACACATATAGGACAGGAAGTCAAAAAGGGACATCCTTTGATGTGGCACGTCTGATCCAAAATGTTTTGTACGTGTCCAGTAGCTTCCATCAACACTAGAAATCTTAAAAGAAGATTTCGACAGAAAAACAGATCGCCATCAGCGTGTGTTTAGTCTTCTCATATCGTGCCTGACATTCCAACCTGGATCCAAAGACACACACATACACACATACACACACATACACACACACTAAAGCCTATACACACATACATAAAGTTATTCAACAGCACATTTGGTGCATTGAAGTTCATCCCTTTGAGCTTAGACTGCTGGTACAAGATCAATGTGCTGTATTCAGTACTTATACTCACCACATGGTGGCACTAGACACATTTGAAATGGACCCCAAGAAGGTAGTATTTCCATAAAGTGATAAAAGCCAAACACTGCACATACTGGCGCAAATAGATACTCCAGATAACAATAGTGTTACAAACATTCTATACTGGCCCCCTCGAAAATAATACAAGATGAAACTCGGAATTGATCTGACTTCTGACAAACAGCATAACACTCAAACCGCAAATGGTGTAATGCTTTAAAAAATGGCGTTTTAAAAGCAAATTTGAGAGTTTGTTCAAAGTATACAAATAGTGTGAAATACATTTAACATTCATTTTAAATGGAAAGACATTAAGATATATTTTCTTTAAATAAATCATAATGAAATATATATATTATGAAACTAAACCGAAAATATATTTTAAGGTCTGTTTGAGGCAAAGATGAAAGATGATGCTCCAAAAATCTCTTTGAGTCAATTTGGATGTTGCATGAAAACCGTCTTATTGTTTTTTTTTATAATTCCACATAATCAGAGGTATTTAATCAAATTATTTCCCAAAAATCAAAATTAATTAATAAAACGGTGAAAATGTGATATTTTTTTCTTCTCTCAGCAAAAGTGATCAGTCTTGGATTTACATCAAACCATTTGAATGCATTCTCATTATATTTGTCTGTATAATTATTACATTTTGCAATCATTTTCTGTTGGAGCATACAGTGT
>NW_015519873.1:1968-2706 GCF_001515645.1 Sinocyclocheilus grahami | reverse complement strand
AGTGCAAGAGATTGGACTACATTTATGTTGCTTTTATGTTATTTTGGAGCCCTTTCAAAATATAGGGTGTTAATTGTGATTTTCTGGAAAAAACTGTGATTGCAATTTCAAATTTAAAGCTGCAGGTTTGCTGTGCTAGTTTGTAGGAATGCACAATTAGGCCATTTTACTGATTTTAATATACTATAAAGTAGTAGCATTTCTTATTTTGTTTAATATTTGTATTTATTATTATTATCATTATTATATCATAAATAAAATATTACATAAAATAAGAAATATTAATATTGTAACATTTTACTCTAAAATACTATATTATATTTTAATCTATAATATATTACATCTACAGTCTATTATTATTAAAATATATATTACATATTATATTATACTATATTAGAAAAGTAATATAATTTTATTTTACAGGACAACTGCAAAATTACAATACTAATATTTATGGTTGCAATAATGTCTGCATTTTCAAATGTTAAACCATCAAGCTTTTTATTTCTTTTTATAACCTTTTTAAAGCTTCTATTTTGTTGACAACAGCTGGTTTAAAAGGGCTTCTCATAAAAGTTTGGAAAGATGGTTGCCGTATGTTGCATTCCCAAATGCACATTCTAAGAGACCCAAACGCAGAGATTAATTTATATGTAGCTGTATTTACCTCAAAACGTGCCACTCAGAGACACAGAAAACATTGGATCATGAAATGCTTGTATGTAAAAAAAAAAAAAA
>NW_015519873.1:0-441 GCF_001515645.1 Sinocyclocheilus grahami | reverse complement strand
TTGTACATTTTTGTACATTTTTGCTTTAACCTGCCTTAAAACAGATGTTTTTGTTTCTTCTTTTCCTACAATTCCAGCTGCTATATGAGTAACTTTGCTGCTTACAAAATGCATATTAAGAGAAATGATGTTGTGTAAAAAAGTCATTTTACAGGACAAATGCTAGAGATTACATGTGCATTATATACGAGTAGTATTAACATTTTAAAAAGTAATAGTCATTTTGATGTAACTGTTGCAGGCAAGAACCATCTCTCTAATCAGGATCGCAGTGAACTTCTTGGCCTCCTTCGTAGTGTAGCATGTGCACATGATAGAGAAACATATGAGGCAGAAATAAGTAAGCTCAGGGACAGTGTCTTGTATAAGACTAACACAGCCGTTTGAAACTATTTTGAGAAAAGGTGGCTCCTTATTAAAGAGGTAGGGGTTATAGCAGTG
>NW_015519872.1:2341-2706 GCF_001515645.1 Sinocyclocheilus grahami | reverse complement strand
AAAAAGTTTATTTTCAATCAAACTGTTTATTGAACCTTCAGACAAAATATGTTCAAAAATTGCATTTTTATGTATCATATTTGATGAATATTAGGCTTTTATGGCCCAATTTATTGGTCACAAAAAAGGATCAAATTTATTTTTCATTGCATTTATGATCTTGGAATCATTTCAATTAATTGAATAATAGTAATTATTTTATTTTCATAAAGGAAGTTTCTAGTTCTGTTTTTAGGTGGTCAAATACAGAGTTTTAGTGCCAACAAAAGATCACACTAAATTCTAAGTTCCAAATATGCAATATATGTATATTAACTCTTTCCCCGCCAGCAATTTTGAAAAATGCGATTTTGATGATTTTTACT
>NW_015519872.1:0-569 GCF_001515645.1 Sinocyclocheilus grahami | reverse complement strand
AATAAATACAAATATATATTCAGGCTTGTTACAGTAATGCAAAAATAAATACTCAAATATATTCTGACTAATGTACTGTAAATAATATTATGACTCATTACCAAGATGCAAATAATAATAATTCTGACTAATTACCAAAATTCAAAATGCAAAAAAAGCACCTCTTTACTGTAATGTGAAAACTGAGAATAAAATGTACAATCTCAAATAAAACATCCAGATGCATTACATTAATGAATAAATAATAAAATATTTGAAAACATTATTTCATATAAACTTTATTTACTTAATTTGTGTATAATTTTAATGAAATAACCAAATAATAAACATATTTTTGTTCTTTTGATTTACTGAAAACAAATTAATAAATAATAATAACAATAATAAAGAAGTTCTTGACAGGTTTTATGAAATTCACCCAAATATCTCGATGCAGTGTTTCTGCCTGAATGCATTTGAGACCCTTTTCTGGCGACTGTTTATATTCTCCACATAAAGACAGTACAATCATTAGTTTAAGACAAGGGTGCCCAAACTCGGTCCTGGAGGGCCGGTGTCCTGCAAAGTTT
>NW_015519871.1:2491-2706 GCF_001515645.1 Sinocyclocheilus grahami | reverse complement strand
CTGTCTGAACCAAAAACTACTAGATGCTAACAGCCTGGCTGAAAATGAAGTAGTTTGCACGTGCATTGCTTTTAATAAACACATCGAAGGCTGGAACGAATGCAAGAGAGTTTATTATCACGTTTCTGCTCGTTGCAGCGTTGATTGATGGCTGATGAACATCCGTGGTACAGTAGCCACTTGTTGCTAACAGTATGCTAACACGGAAACTTCTA
>NW_015519871.1:0-822 GCF_001515645.1 Sinocyclocheilus grahami | reverse complement strand
TTTTTTTATCAAACACTTTATTAGAAGCAAATTTATGAACACAAAGCATGAATATAATAAAACATTACAGGTCAATTGCTTTTTATTTAAGCAATTTTCAAACATTCAGGTTTGAAAAAATAACTCAAGATGACTATCTAGACAATTAAAGAATTCATAAAAGTAATCACTTTATCAGAATGAGTACAGCTGAGTGAAATACAATTTCTGTACTGATAATAGGCAACTCCAAATGCAAGGCAAAGAAAGTAGTTGGTATTCAACAAAGCACTGAAAAAGCAATAAATGTAGCCGGTGGGATAATTTACAGTTGATGTTTTCTCTGTGCAATATCTCACAAGTGAGAATTAATACCGAAGACTTATTTACAGTCGTTGAGTCCTATCAGCACATAAAAACTTAGACAACAAATATCTGGTGGATTGCTGTGGGCTGATATGAAAACGTAATTTGCAAGTGGACCATAGTTCACAACGTCTCACTCGAGGATGTGGAACCATACACTATTCCCTGTGTTTTTAGTAATCCCTGACTCCATGGGGTTTTCTGTCACCCTTAACCTTCCCATTTCCAGCATTGTTTCCTTGATGACTGGTGGATGTTCCATCGAAAGTGCTGAAAGACATAAAGGATGTTTCTTAGAGGAGTTTTGTAAGAATCAGGGTTAGATGAGCCACCCCTTGTTTTGAGACAACTATACAGAAAATAAAGCATGTGACAGTATTTGCAAAAGTAGACAATCATTTAATTCATCAGTGAGTGCATATGGTGAAAGCAGTAAATAATATATATATATATATATATATATATATATATATATAT
>NW_015519870.1:1927-2706 GCF_001515645.1 Sinocyclocheilus grahami | reverse complement strand
CGGACAATAACGCGGAGCCATATACAGTAGTTAATATCAGTAATATGCAGTATAGGGCTCCTTATTGTATAGCATTAGCTAAGATAGATTTTTTATTCTTTAAAAAATTTTAATTATAATTGAGTTTATTTAAAGGCAGAGCCATAAATTGTTCAGTAAACCACTGTTTATTTAAAAAAAGCAATTGTATGCTTTCTCCCCTTGCTGTACCAAAAAAATTATGAAACTGTGACTTCAAAACTGAGGTACAATTACACTGTTTTCATTAATATTATGTATATAATTAAGTATTATGTCTAAAAATAGCCTGTTACTAAAGTAGCTAAAACGTTCCTAATTTAAAAAGGCACTCATGTCTTGTAGAAAAGAATGTGTGCAGTGCTGATTTACACTCATTTATGTGCTTGTCTTGAAATAATATCTAATGTATGATACTAATTATGATATACTAATGTTATTTTTCTCTTCTTTTTCCTGACAGACTGTGAGTGAGAAAGACTGGCGAGACTTACTAAAAGTATAATTTTTTGTACATTTATTCACTCATCTGACATTTGCAAAATAGCACACTTCTGTTATGTTCTGTATTGTAATTCTGTTATTAAAATTATACAATAAACATTTAAAAAAATGAGTGTGAATCAATTTTTGTGTTTAAGATTTACTGTGTAATGGGTATTTAAAAAAAAAAAATAGGTGTGGTGTTTTGGTTTATCGTGGGCCGCATAAGGGCTGTCAGCCATATAAGAATACCATATACGATCCATATATCAGCCACA
>NW_015519870.1:0-1210 GCF_001515645.1 Sinocyclocheilus grahami | reverse complement strand
AAAAAAGTAGATCTGTTTAACAGGATTTAGAAGAATTACATTTTTTATTTATTTTTTTCTATTATTATTATATAATTTTATTATTATTTTTTTATTATTATTATTATTATTATTTATTTTTATTTATTTTTTTAGTTCTTCCTATTCCAGCAGTGGTCCACAGAGGGAGTGTGCTGGATGTGAGGGATCCAGAGTGATTTTGCCAGCCCTTTTGCTCACTCTGGATAAGTACAGTTCATTATTATATAATTTTATTATTATTATTATTTTGTTTTTTATTATTATTATTATTTATTTTATTTTTTTAGTTCTTCCTATTCCATCAGTGGTCCACACTCCAGCCCAGTAGGTGGCGGGAATGCACCTATCGTTTGTTTGCCAAACTCCTTAAAACGCCAAAAGAAGAAGAAGAGTCGGTGGTGTTTCGAGCGCTTCGAATCAGTGAATCGGGATCAGTCCGGAAGTAACTGGAGATGTCGATTCCCAAGGTGGTTGGCAACAGCTGGACTGTGAATGGACAGGAGAGTGTGGAGGGAAGTGACGGATCAGGAAATGAACTAGGGGAGATGGAAGTAGGTGGCGGGATGTATGAAAAGTGGGAAACGGCTAGGAATAATAAACGGAAAAAGAAAAGGAAAAATAAAACAGATGAAAGTGACTCAGACAGGGGATCGACTGTGGAGGAGAAGCGGAGGGAGGAGTATGTGGTTTTTGCAAAACTTATGGACGAAGGGGACTCGTTTGGAGGTATGAATCCAGTACAGCTAACGAAATCTCTAAATAAGGAAATTGGTGAAATAAAGAGTGCTAAAGTATTAAGAAATGGAGCACTGATGATTATGTGTAAGGATGAAAAACAGCAAGGGAAAGCAATCAAAATGAACATAATAAATAGAAAGAAAGTAGAATGTTCTATGACTTACAGGAAATTCACAAAAGGAGTCATTACAGGGATTCCGGTAAACGTATCAGTTGAAGATGTGAAAAGAAACATAACAAATGCAAAAGTAAATGAAGTCAGACGTCTAAAAATAAACAGGAATGGAAATACACAAGACAGTCTCTCGGTTATGATCAATTTTGATCCGGAAGAAGTGTATATTGTATTTATGTGTTATGACATGAGGTTATATATATACCCCCTCCGATTAGATGCTTTAAATGCCAGAGATTTGGACATGTGGCGGCGGTGTGCAAGGGAAAGCAAAGA
>NW_015519869.1:1826-2706 GCF_001515645.1 Sinocyclocheilus grahami | reverse complement strand
TTTTGTAGAAGCTTATAACAGTGTTTATGTAAAGGTAATAATACAGTATAAGTTACGTAACGATATTTAATATAATCTGTACTCTTGTTCTGATCCAAGCCAGAAATGGATGTGTTGCAACCCATTTTAAGAAGACTGATACTGCATTCAATATTTTATTTATTAACGCCAAAGGAGACATTGCTGGCAACTAAATATATTATTTACAAGCTTGCAAGGACGCCCACTGGGCTGAAAGATGCACTTTTTCAGAGATTTATTTGGTCTTCCACATGCTGTAATGATGTCTGGCCATGGAGAACAGAACTCATGAATTGGTTTACCTTGATACGTCCCAACTCAAACTGGAAGACATTAGAACTTGTGGCTTTAGCAAATACAGCAGGGAAGAGCTTGGTTCCTGGATCCACCTACAAATGGAGAGACATGGCTGAGGTCAAACTAAAATAACAGACTAAATAAGGAGAATGTAAAGTGTCTAGAAAGTGCTTTGCTTTTTGTGTATCGCTAAAATCACAACTACATAGTCAAGGCATGCTTGAAATTATAGTATTTTTCAAAATATAAGCATAGGTTATTTTATGGGACAGTATACATCCCAAGATCATTAGGAAACACTAATGCATAACCTATATGATAAAAGGTATGATATGCAAAGCTAAATATTTGAATGAGAATGTTAACACTGCTAACTGATGTTCACCTGGTAGTATGTTGCAAGTTCTTTGCCATTAGCAGTGAATGTCAGGAGCCCTGTTGCAGTGTCAACCAGACATCCAATCTCCAGGCCACTGCTGTTGCGGCTATGGGACAAACTACTGCCCTCTGCTGCACACACCATGTAACAGCTGCTACGCTTGACACTAACAAATGAATAAAC
>NW_015519869.1:0-572 GCF_001515645.1 Sinocyclocheilus grahami | reverse complement strand
AAATGTATCACCCACATTTTACGTAAATTAACTAACCTGTATGTTAGGATGGTCATTGGATATAGAAATGAACAAAGGCTCTCTCCAGCTCATCCATAGTGGTATCTCTTTGCTCATGTTCAAACCAAAGGGCTGGTATCCCTCTTGTAGGCCACAAACACTGAAGTATTTTAGTGAGTCAACCTGACGACCCAAATTTAAACGACCCACCTGGTTGATCCCTATGCTACAGACAGGCAGAAAACCTAGAATTCATCAAAGAGAAAACAGTGAGAAATGTATGTTACACAAAGCAGAAATGTACACCTTTATATATATCTATTTGATAAATTTCTGTCAAAACGGAATGGAAAATGATCAAAGAGAACTCACCGTCAGATTTATTGAAGTCTTTTACAGCCACTTCAGAACCACGACTGTTTAGCAGTAGCTCTCCATTAAGAGTAACCATCATAGTGCATGTAGTCAGGTCCAACAAACAGCCAATTACATCCCCCCTCTTCCAGCTGCCACCCAGTCGCTCTGCCCCACCATGCCACCACTGTCCCTAAAGCATGACATGAAAAAAAAAA
>NW_015519868.1:1432-2706 GCF_001515645.1 Sinocyclocheilus grahami | reverse complement strand
TTCCTCCACTCTGTCTCTTTCCTCTTTTAATCCTCTTTCTCATCTCCGGCCATCTCTTCGGTTCTGTGGGGTGAGGCGCCGGTGTTCTGCTGCTGATGTCACAGTCTCAGGGAGTTGTGTCTCTGAGCATTTGGTTTCGCCTGTTAAACTGACCCTTGTGATATTACCAACTCTATAAACGTCTGCATTGAGGGAGGCAGGGGTCAGGGTCAACTGAATCATTCACTTATATAATGCCTTCGCTCACTGTGCAGGAACCTACTGTCAAAAGTAGGCCACAGTTGCACGTAAAAAAACTGAGTCTGTATCGGCAGTGGTCCGATTATGACAGCTGAAGTCATTGAGCATGTACATGAAGATGAATGTATTTTGGCTTTTATCAATGTGAAAATTTTTCCATTTCACATTGAATGGTGTCATGTTTAATAGTGTAACTGTAGATGATTGTACTGTTGCTCATTTATGAAACTGAGCTGTTTTTAAAGTATGATGTCATGTGTGATCTAATATAAACCTGAGTGCATCTTTAGAAGCCAGGCCATTAAATATAAAGTTGATTTAGATGTGGAGTGCTCCAAATGTTGGTGAATATCACTGATGGTTTTAGCAGTTTAAGAGACAAGTCCAACACAAACCAGAAACTAAGCTTTAAACCCAATTTGTCAGAGAATTTAAAGGGATAGTTCATACAATCATGAGGAATGTTGACCACAAAAGAATATATCTAAAAAATAAATTGTCACAGTGTTTTTCGTTCACACAGTGTTGTTTTGGACCCCACTGACTTTCATCAAAAACTGTTCTTCAGAACATCTATTGTGGTTCACAGAAAGAAAGTTATATAGGTTTGGAACGACGTCAGGGTAAATGAAGACAGAAAAGAGAAGATAGGAAAGATAGGGAAGAGCGCTATGACTGGGCATACATTTAGTCTTGATACTGCAGTGTGACTTTATATTCTACAGTGACTTTAAATATCGCAGTGTGACTTTATATTACACAGTGAGATTATATCTCATAGTGTGACATATCTTGCAGTGTGACCTTATATATTGCAGTGACTTTATGTATTGCAATGCCTTAATAAATCGCAGTGTGACTTTATATCTCTCAGTGTGACCTTACATCGTGCAGTGTGACATTATACTTCTCATTCTGACTTTATATTATGTAGTGTGGCTCTATCTTGCAGTGTGACATATCTTGCAGTGTAGCTCTCAGTATGACTTTATATCTCGCAGTGTGACTTTATATCTTGCAGTGTGATTTATATC
>NW_015519868.1:0-383 GCF_001515645.1 Sinocyclocheilus grahami | reverse complement strand
AGTGTGACTTTATATCTTGCAGTGTGATTTATATCTCACAGTGTGGCTTTGTATCTTGCAGTGTGACTGTATATATGGCAGTGACTTTATATATCGCAGTGTGAGTTTATATCTCATAGTGTGACTTATATCTTGCAGTGTGACCTTATATCTCGTATTGTGACCTTATATATTGCAGTGTGACTTTATTTCTTACAGAGTGCCCTTATATCGTGCAGTGTGACATTATACTTATCATTCGGACTTTATATTACGTAGTGTTACTATCTTAAAGTGTGACTTTAGATCTTGCAGTGTGACTTTATATCTCACTGTTTGGTGTTATATATCTTAGTTTGGCATTATATCTCTCAGTGTGACTTTAGATCTTGCAGTGTGACTTT
>NW_015519867.1:0-2706 GCF_001515645.1 Sinocyclocheilus grahami | reverse complement strand
TTGTAAAGACAATGTTACTTGATTGCACATGTGATATAAATTTCATTAATGGGTTTCCACCCTAGGCGAAGAGTTTTGAAGGCCTCAGAGTTTCATGTCTGCGGCTGGGGTCATACTGTATTTTCACATCCTCTTCAGAGTTTTAAAGCAAGGTCAAGTTGTACATACAACCCATTACTGAGGAATTAACATACAAAAGCCAGCAAGCCTTGTCAAACAAGAGCTGAAAGTAGAAGGTCAGGCTACGCTGAAGCAAGGCGGGCTGTGAAGTGGAAAACGGGGTGATAAATGAGAGCGTTACGTCTTGTGTATGTTAACGGATTGAGACGCTAGCTCATGGAGAGTGAGCGGCTGCAGTAATGCTGCAGATTATTGAAGTCTCTCCAGCTTTGGTCAGACAGACCATTTGCTCCAGGGTTAGAGAGTGCAGATAGATGCATGCTGCTTGGTTTGCAGTGGGCAGCAGGGTTAGCCAACACATCAATCCTGCACTCCATCACGTACAGAGACTGTTTACTGAACACTTACTCAGCTGTGATAGAAGTGGGAGGGTGAGACCTTTGAAGTAAATATGTGTTAAAATAACCCGTGATTCCATCTGCATTCAGGTGGTTTATGTGACGTATCTGCAGCATGAGGTGGATTGATATTTCTCTGAAGATGTCAGAAGATCTGACTACCTGTAGAAATTGAATCAAATTAGTTCTAACGCTATTACTATTTCCATACGAATATGGTAAAATACGATTGTAATTGTAACCGGAAAAGACAGTAAAAATGCTATGGTAAAAATGGTTAACAACGGTGAATATCTTCTTAGTTTTTCTTAAGAGATATGTACATTAGGGTTTTACGTTATATCTCATGTTGGTAAATTAATGTTTATTGCATTGTTTTATTGTCATGTATTACCATTTTATTTTTTTCAGAAATTGTAAAAATCTAGTATTATGTATAATTTGGACCTTTAGTATGACCTCTAGACTTCATCGAATCTAGTGTACACCATCTAATCTCCATTCATATAACGGTATTAATATTTAAATATTTGCTGTTCCTCCAAGATTCTCGGAGTTGCCAGCCACTGTCAGCATTTTTTATTGTTTTCACAAAACTTTAATGACCCCTGCAATATTTTGTTGTATGAATATCTGAACATGAAAACCATGCATAAATAAATAAATATGAGAAAATCATAGTTTTTGTCAAAAACTACATTCAGATTGGATTCAGAATGATGATCAAAACACAGATGGAGTAGATCGCTTCCATCAACACCCCCAAAGCTTCACAGTCCTAAACCACTTCCTGGGTCGATGTTTCATTCGGTTGGAATTTTTGAATCCTTTTTTTGAATGATGCTCTGATCATTTCCTGTTTTTATGAAGCCCCTCCCTCAGAAATACGCGATGGGCTCTGATTGGTTAGCTAGTCCAGTGTGTTGTGATTGGCTAAACCGCCTGTAGCGCGTGTCTAAACGTCCCTCACCTCAGCGGCATGTGCTCTGGTTGTATTGTAAAAACAATGGCATCGTCTATATTGCTTATCAATTTGAGCCCGATCGCGCAGAACCTGTGCAAGCATGGCTCTTAATGGTATGTTTTTGTTTGTTGCTGTCTCATACTTTTAGATACGCTGTTATTTGTAAATGTTACTGCTTCTGTTAGCTTGTAATATATGGTTTTATCCTGATTAAAGGCAACCGCACGCCGTACTGTATAATGCATGTACATGTATAATGCTTAGAAGAAGTCGTTAGGAGACCGAATCGCGATTCATATATGAATAGATTTTTTCTTGCACCCCTTCTCTTCCTCTTCTCTAAAGCAGCACAACATGGCCTCGCCCCCTTTGTTGCATGTTCCTGGGGGCAGGGTTTGTCTGGTTTGTGATGTCACAAACCCGGGAAGTAACTCATTGTAGTCCCTNTTTTTGTAGGCATTAAACTGCCAGAATTTAAAAAGACGATATCTCTGTTTGCATTGAACTTTCAGCGCTGCAACTTTGCAAATATTTTTAATGCTCAAACAGCAATATTACACACTAACTAACGTTAAAAATGTGAAATCGCAATCCACCACCCACTTACTTTTTTTAACATTTGCTTGTGCTATTGCTTCTTCTTTGCTTGTGTTTTGATCTGAAGTTTCTGTACTCTTTAAGAAGACATCGCCTACCACCGTATAACAGTGAAAACACAGAAAGCTGGAAAATTCCGTCAGTGGCAGGGAAAGAGTTCACTTTCCTAATTTTTCAAAACTGGTGGGCTTACAGTACCAATACGTAGAGGTATACATTTACACATTTTGAGTAAAGCCACATTTTTCTGTAGCAAGATTTACAATTTACAAAAGATTTACAAACCGTGCTGCATCTGTTTTACATAGGAATTAATTTGAGTCCCACGATCTTTAATAAAGAGCCTCTAAAGTTATTCAAAGTTTTCATACTTCTTTATAGTTTGTGGCTGGTAGCACTGATGTGTCTTCTACCGAAGTCTATTTTTAACTAAGGCCAGGTTGGCAAGGCCTTTTTAAAGACAGTCCTTGTCCTTTATGAAGCTTACAGCCCATCTGTGCACAGATGCTTCCCAGAACCACCTTGCTTATTAGAGTAGCCCATTCCCCTGTGACAACACGACCGTATCAGCATAAAGAGCACACATTCCGGAATATTAATAAGACATTAATCTGTCACAAGCAAGAG
>NW_015519866.1:2135-2707 GCF_001515645.1 Sinocyclocheilus grahami | reverse complement strand
CCTCGGGGAACCATGGTTACATACGTAACCTAGAGACGTTTTAATACTGTGAGTTACCCATCATGCTTTGCTGCTGGGTTCAAATCAGCGTGAGTTTGATCTGATTACTCAGTTGGTTTAGGTGGGTATTCACAGTTGGTCGTAGTTGCAGATTTTGCTGTGTTTTTACAGATTATGATAGATGATTTTACATATTATGACACATTTTTTTGTTGAGATTTTTAGTCCAGAAAATATAGTGCTGGCTGGCCATCCATGTGTATTGTTGTTAAAATGTTTTATATGGCATTATTTCATTAATTCATTAATTAATTCATTCATTTTATTGTTGCGCTATCATAAATTATGAGTTTATAGGGTTAGGATTAGTGGTTGCTAAGGCTGATATATCAGCTGATGTCTGGCAGTTTTCAATTACTGACATCAGCTGATAAGTTATTTTTGTTTGAATGATGAATGTAAGAAGTGGAACTTTTATTTTGACAATGCTGAGAAGCACCCACAAACATGAACTCCATCTTTATTAGTTTCCTGTCTTTAACGGTTCTGACTAATAATTTGAAATAATTGTT
>NW_015519866.1:0-1947 GCF_001515645.1 Sinocyclocheilus grahami | reverse complement strand
TTCTGTCATGTATAATAAAAGGCACCTGTATCACTAGATCGGAAATCATTCCTTAGCAGCATAATCATTTATTTTTGCTAACGGAGGTGTTCCTCACTTGCCTGTACTTGTACACTTTTGGTAGAGAGGAAGTCCTCATCACAAAGCAGCATGTGTTCATTTAGTAATTTTCCTCCTTATCTTTAAACAGGGGCCATATTTCCATGCTGAGGTCTCTGCTGCTGTAAAGAGTTTGGAAAGGCATTTATGGCTGTTATCACTTTGAAATGGCAAGGAAGTGACAAAATGACTGGGCAAACAAGAAACCATAATTAACCACAGAGGAGAGTGGCTCTGCATCCCATAAAGTGTTCATGCATTTGCATGCTTGCACACACACAAGAATATACACAATTAACACACACGAGCATGCACAATCACAAAAGAGAAGGAAACCTTCACTGGCACAAGGTTTTAATACGAAGGAGCTGTAATAGCGTCTGGAAAAATTAACTTTTAAATCCACTGCTTTTTATGTTTGCCCACATGCTCAACAGGCCTCTTACTTTTTTTTAACTGCCAGCTTGTTAAATGTCTTCTGGCAGAAGGGTGGCTCTGTACCCTGGCCACACTTCAGCTGCTCTTGAGCAGGCCGGTCCCTAGAGAGGCAGGACTGGGCCTGTGGCCCTGCACCATATTAGGCTGGAATGATGGTGGAAGTGGCCACTACCTTCATCAGTCTCAATAGGAACAGATCATAAACCCGCTAACTCAAGTTGGCTGAAACCACTATGGCATGTCGTTGACTTGATTGTTGTTAAATGATTATAAAAAGAATATTAAACTCTATAAATGGCAGATTAAATTTACACTTATTTGAATGAAAAGGGCAGTTAGGGGAACAGTGAAAAAACAATTCACTGAAAATTCTGTCATCATTCCGTTGCACCCTAATTTTATAAATATTTTGGGGTCAGTAAGACTTTTTTTTTTTTTTTATAAATTACTGCTTCAGCTAGGACACATTCAATGGATCAAAAGTGACAAAGAAATATGGGTTTATGTTTGTATTTCAAATAAATGCTGTCCTGTATACACAATGAATCGTGAAAAATAGCACAAATGTATTAAACATTATAAATATATATATTTTTGAGCACCTTATCAGCATATTATGATTTCTGAAGGATTATGTGACACTGAAGCCTGGAGTAATAGCTCATGAAAATTTAGCTTTGCTACCACAGAAATAAATTACATTTAAAAAAAATATATTAAAACAGAAAACATTTACATTTTACATTTACCTTTTAAACGTAAAAATATTTCACACTATTTTTACTGTATTTTAGAACAAATAAATTCAGCCTTGGTGACTTTTGAAAACATTAAAAATCTTACCAACCCCCGACTTTTAAACAGAATAGTGCTTTTTCAGTGGTGGGTTTGAAGTAAATAAATGAATAAATATATACATAAATACAACCTATCTCTACTAAAACATTTAAACTGGTAACATTTTTGCATTTAATGCCATGTACTCAACCAGTTCCATCAGCACTGCACATCAAACACATACAGGGCTCTGAACCGGTTCAAGAAATGGAAACAAATTACATTTTGACAGGAACAGAAACAGAAATTAAATTAAATTTAAAAATTCGAAAAAGAATCAAAAATTTGAAATGGTCATTAACCAGTTAATAACATTATTTTATCGTTCCATTTAATTGTTTGAAATTTGCTGTCAACCAATCAGGAATTTAGATATGCAAATGTGATCCTGACGCATCCAACGCGAATAAAACAGAAAACAGAATAAAACTATAGGCTTACATAAAAATAAATAGCCTATATTGACCTACACTTAAATCACTGACAGATTAACAAAATGAAAGAAAAATAAAAATGTGCTGAGATTCAGTTTATTGTGACGCGATCCAAAGTTCACGGAAAGGAAAACGAGAC
>NW_015519865.1:0-2707 GCF_001515645.1 Sinocyclocheilus grahami | reverse complement strand
TATATATATATATATATATATATATATTCCTTATAATATATATAATATATAATAAGTATATTCAGAGGCATCATGCACGTACCTTTATTTGATTTATTTATTTATTTTTGGAGGGAGCACTTCGTATCCTAGTCGAAAAGGCATGACCAAAGTAAAAAAATAACACCTTTTACAACTTACAAATAGTTCTATATATAAGCGCAAGATGAAGACAACAGTGGTACAGTGCTTGTTTAACACACAAGGGGACTCGAGTTCAAATCCTGACTTAATATATAATGCATTTTTAATAAACCAAGCAAAAGTGTAACCAAACTGAACATGACAGCCAGTGGTCATCATACATATTCGTACAATGGAAAATAATAACTTTTGACATTTTGAAAAAAAAGGGGGAAAAAACCCTGATAAATGTGCTTTATGTGTTAACATATGCATTAATTGAACAACAAAATTATTTAACATCATTCAATCAACCTACATTATAGGTTTCAGATAGAAAAAGATGCTTATGGTAACAGTGGTTATGATTTTTTATTTATTTATTTTTTGGTTTATGTGCATTGTAAGCAAACAATCTGCTGAAAAGTGCGATCAGGGATGATTTTAAACACATTTTATCTTCAGTATTTGCTCAACTTTATCGTTAAAGATACAAATATTCTTTTGCATTCAAAATCCTTTGCTTAGGTGGGCCAATATAATCTGAGCTATATGAGAACATACAGTTTGCACTGAAACCTGCAGTAATTTAACCCACTTTAACTCTGAACATGCACTTCCTAAACTTGTCGGCACTCTTCTCTGACAGCTGTTCCCAGAGAGTGAGAGCAAGCAGAAGCAACAGAGAGAATGAGACGGATGTGCAATGTGGAGGGAAAAAATGCAGCAAGGGAACCATAAGAGACACAACATGCTTTCAAGTGCTTAGCCTCTGACATCCCCCAGCTGAGGATGCCATGTCAATCATAAGCATAAAGAGCAGTGCGAGTATGACTGCAGAAGGTAGTCTATTTTTGTTTGATATGCAATGTCCGACGTTACAGCTGATTTCTGAAATATTAAAAACAAATAATGTATTAAATCCGCAACCCACGTATGTGAAAAACTGTCCCTATTATTTTCATTTAAGTGAAACTGAGAAAAGGCTCTTAAGAAAAAATAAGGAAATAGGCCGACACATTAAAAAAAATGAAATCTCTCTTTTAAGCTTACATTAGATAACTCTTGATCAGTGGCTCACTGGTGTTTATATTTGTCATAAAACAGTGATTGCATTTGCTGTGCGCTGGGCACACAGTAAGCAATAATATTTACAGCCCTCTGTAGTCTATTAAAGGAACAGCCTTGGAGGATAAGGGCACGCAAGCAATCAATAACCCGGATGAGGCTGGGGTCCGATTGGCTGTAAAACAGACTAAACAAAACATTAAACAACAAGACAAATAAGCCGCATATGAGGTACATAAAGTTCTCGCCTGGTTTTAAGGCAATGCTATAAAAACCTAACAATGTGCTCAACAGTGTATTACATCACAGTAATTTTATTTATCAGTATTTTTAGCCTTGTTTGCCAGTATAAACAGCATCAAACAAGAAAAAAGAATGAAGCAAAATTGCATATTTAAACTTTTTTGAAAGTATAATAATTTAAGTAAAACCTGATGTTTATTTACCCCAATGGCAAATGTTGCTTTATAATCTTGTTTTAAGCATAAATATACCAATAATTAGTGAAATGTATTCTGAAATCATGAAAACATTTGCCAGTGGGTAAGAAAATAAAACAAAATGGTAAACAAAAATATTAGTTTTTAAATAATTTCTATTCTATTATACTTTTTTCGGTCCACAAAAGTTAACGAGTCCATTGTTGTCCAATATTGAATGCCAATTACTATATTAGAAAAACATTTGAAATACATTCTTCACAATATTGTTTGTGTATGTATGTGTGTGTGTTTCACAGAGGATTGAAAGTCATACAGTTTTGGAACAACAAGAAGCGGATTAAAATGTGACACAGAATTGTATTATTATTATTTTTTAGGTGAGCTATCCATATGAAATGTTTGTCTTGCAATATAGCACATGGATCTTATGGACTGCTTTTGTAACACTTTCATTGTGTTTTTCCAAATTCCAGTTCCCATTTATTGTTACGTCATGGAAAAGAGTGACCAGCACATTCTTCAAAGTTTTTCCTTTTGTGTTCCATGGAGGAAATTTTGGAATGCCGTGAGCGTGAGTAAAGGATTCTTTGTTTTAGGGTATTTTTTGGCAGTTTGCTTCTCAAGTATAAATTTATCTTGTTGGACATTGAGACATTTTTACTAGAGAAATTTAAAAAAAAATGTTTGGAGTTCACATGTGACTCGTCTACCCATGTGGAAAATTCCGCTGTGAATCATGAACTTACCTTTCAAATGTGATGTCCCACTTAACTAATTGTGTCATCTGGTTATTTTACATAATCAGAAATCATCAATGATGAAAGTCTGGAGCATCTCTCTCTGTTAAAATGAATGACCAGTAACCATGCCTGAGATCTCATTCTGTTTGGGTAGAAGTCTTCAAAAGACAGAATTTTTCCCCTTTTCTTGGGTCAGGCATGCAACACAGTTCTTGGGCTGTTGCTGCTAAAGCCCACTGATGGGCTGCTCATGTGGTTGTCATGTTTGAGGGTCAGTGAGTGTCAATGATTTTT
>NW_015519864.1:2359-2707 GCF_001515645.1 Sinocyclocheilus grahami | reverse complement strand
ACTGGACTGACGTCTAAATACTGAGAGTCCTACAATAAAACACACGGACAGTCACATACGAGTATGAGACATTACTGCCGTCACATCACATCAGCAGATTCATTTCAGAGGAAAAACACAGCCAGAGATATTAGAATATTCATATTACAGCCTGAGATATGAATGAAAAACGGATCATTTACACACAGAGACAATGTAAGAATTAAACTCTCATTAAATACAATTTAAAGTACAGAGACTAAAGTGGAGCTGAATTAAAACATTCTCCAATTACACACACATGAGGCCTGTTTTAAATTTAAAAAAAGCTTTAAAGGGGTCATATGATGCTATTTTAAAGATCATTAT
>NW_015519864.1:0-643 GCF_001515645.1 Sinocyclocheilus grahami | reverse complement strand
TGATGCACTGATATTGATTCTGACATCCCAAGAATCAAGCTTTTAGTCTATGCTGTTTTCAGTTGATGTATGAACAAAACTTCCAATAAGTCTTTCAATGACAAATTCAGAGGTCTCAATATAAACGTTCTCTGTCAACTCAGAGTTTGTGATTAACTCAATTGCGCATGCACCTGAAAGTGTGACATGTGCAGCAAACAGCCAATCACACGGAACATGGAGTGTGATCAGTTTGATTCACTTCTCACAGGAGTCTGCATAATTCACTTCTCTGCTGAAGATTAAGAGAAATAATCTTCTTCTATAATAAAAATATAAGAATTTAAATGCATTTACAAGGCAGGAATAAGCACTGCTGCTGCAGTAAAATTTTGAGAAGGCAGCAGAAAGAAAATATGTGACTCTTAATTTGAATTTAATAATTTATAGTTTCACAAACAGCTACATACATAAAATATGCAAGTTTAGTCATTTTGAAAGATTTATATATTAAAGCTTATTTATATGTAATATGTATTTAAAATAATTTAAATGGAAAGTTTAATATTAATTGTCAGTTCATATAATAAACATGAAAGTATTATATGAATTATAAATAATTATAATCAGGGGTGCACATAAGTTTTTCAGCCTGGTTCTCATA
>NW_015519863.1:0-645 GCF_001515645.1 Sinocyclocheilus grahami | reverse complement strand
TGTTCCTCACGGTTTATTTCACTTTCTCAGACCCTGCTTGTTTTACAGGTGCCCGTGACCGCTGACACCTGGCCCTCTGCTAATAAAAGCTGCTCTATCCAGTCATTTATTTATGACAGACACTTCCCCCCCCCCCAAGCTTATTCTCTCTTTGGGAGAACACGCCACCTGAGCGCCTAATGATGTGGGTGACGTTCATGGAAAGGGTTGACAATGTGGCAGCAATATGTGAGACAGAGATTGGCGCTGTGACAGAGGAATGAGACAGCAATGTAGAATGAAAGAGGATGAGAGGAACCGCCTTTAGGATGAGATTTACCTTTCTAGATGAGAGAGTGGATGGGCAGCAGTCTCCCCCGTCATACTGGCAGTACGCTCGGTTGTTAATGGTGTCGCACCAACCATCTCCTCCAAATGGCTACAGAATAAAGTTGAAAAACTCAATTAAAAGAAAAACAGAAGACATCTGGTTGAGTAACACTTACAGAATAAAGTGTTTATAATGTATATTTACTGTACAAAGAACATTTTTGCTTGTACTATTAAACATTTTTTCATGGTAATACATTTAAAATTAGGAATGCACAATATATTGGTTTATTTTTATTTTTTGGTAACACTTTATAATAAGGTTTCATTTTTTTT
>NW_015519862.1:1856-2707 GCF_001515645.1 Sinocyclocheilus grahami | reverse complement strand
GCTTTGAATTTTACATAGTGAGTGGGCTAGAAGCTGAGAAAGACCATGTGTGTGTGTGTGTTAGATGAGCTCCTCTGATCTCAGAGGCATGAAAACACATGCTTCATTAACCATGTGTCAGAGACGGTCCTTCAGAGTTCACTGACCACTGCAGCTCGACACTATTAGCATCTGTTTGCACATTTCAGGATTAATTTCATATGGCAGATTACAGGTTTATTTGTGTCTCATAAGAGTCCTGGAAATTGTAGCAGAGCCCCGTTAAAGGATTAATTTAGCTGGAAAATTTTGTCTTTACTTGCACCATCATATCACTTCAAACCTAGATGTATGTGGAAAACAGAGATTTATTTTTGAGAGTTTTCAAAATATACAATATTTAAAACAGAGAGAGGAAGATTTTTAGTAAATTACTTACATTTTGGTGTGTTCCCCACAGAAAACTATTGTATGTCTTAAGAAAGCGTGAAATGCTGTGCTTTATTTTTTATCTTTTGAGGCAGTTATGGAAAAGATTCATCACATTTTATGTCCCAAAGAAAAAATGACAGCAAGTGGGTTTAGAAAAAGAATAATAAATTAATAAATAAAATCAGTTTTAGGGGAACTATTCACTTAAAAGAATCCTGAATAAAAATGTATCACAGTTTCCACAAAAATTTGAATCAGCACTACTGTTTCCAACAATGATAATAATAATATATAATGTTTCCTGAGCATCAAATCAGCATATCAGAATAATTTCTGAAGGATCAAGTGGCACTGAAGACTGGAGTAATGTAAAATCCAATAGTTTACCTTACTTGGATTTAATTAGTAATCTTTACTTAGTTGTTATACTTACTAGGTTT
>NW_015519862.1:0-541 GCF_001515645.1 Sinocyclocheilus grahami | reverse complement strand
TTATTTTCCACCTGAGTTAATGTCATGTGCGATGGTGAGCTTTCTGTGTCTATGTCAGCATTGTTCTGGCTTTCACCGTTTGTGATTTCAGCACCTTGGACAGCGGCCAAACAGAAGCAGGTCGCTGAGCAAGTGCTAGAGATTCTCCTGTCGGTGTGCTGTGATTGGTCCGATTTTGAGAGGCTCTATGACTCATCACGGTGCCAGAAGGCAGCGACAGAGTGATTAGCTCAACCTTGACTGAACTGGGCCTCTCGACAGACACAACGACCAGCACCTGCGTCTGTTAGTCCACACTGCACTGTCCCAACACCATAAAACCAAACACCACTAACCTTTTGTTAAAGGAATGTTCTGGGTTCAATACAAGTTAAAAGGATAGTTCCAAAAATGACAAATTGTCATAATATGCAAACTGCCACACTATCCTTCAAAAGTTTGGGGATTTTTATTTTATTGTTTTTGAGAAAAATCTCTTATGCTCACCAAAGATGCATTTATTTGATCAAAAATAGAGTAAAAACAGTGATATTGTGAAATA
>NW_015519861.1:1996-2708 GCF_001515645.1 Sinocyclocheilus grahami | reverse complement strand
AGGGACATTCTAACTGTATTCTAATAGGCTTTATCACACAGTGAATGCTTTTGGACTCTCAATCATCATTGCTCTGTGTCATTATAATTATAGCTATAGTGTGGACTTCCCTATTCTCAGAATTAGAACAATTATTAAAACTTTATAGTTCGATCGACCTTGGTGTGCCAACCAATGTAAAGTTCTTCCAAAAGCCGGCTGTAGGTGACATAACCCATCTGTTCATCTCTCATGTGATGTGACCCATCTGTTCAGATTTCATCTGGGGTGTCTTAAACATGCAAGCAGACAAGGCCTTGGTTGAAATTGCTCTAGATAAGCCGAGTGACTGTTTCAGCTTGTATTTGGAATAAACTGCTTTTGTTGAAAGAACATATCTACACAATTCTGCTTATCAGATAAACAGATAAAAGCACAGAAAGAAAGTGTTTGCACATGATCTTCACTGCTAATGAGCTGCCCTGCCATCCCATTGTTGTGAATCCATGGAAACAAAATGCATTTAACCTAATTATGCAAAAGCGCAAGGTTGATTGTTGCTCAAACTATCACAAAAACGGATTAATCAAATAAATAGCGCGTGATAATGGACAGGCAAGCAGCAGAAGGAAAACCTCTAAGACCAGTGACACACCAAGTCATTGGTCAGCTGGTGCGGTCCAATGACGGGCCTTTGTTGAGCATCTGTCGGCACAGTTTTTGCGCTAAGTTC
>NW_015519861.1:0-205 GCF_001515645.1 Sinocyclocheilus grahami | reverse complement strand
TGAACATCAGCTTGACCAGCATAGGTTGGTTTTAGCTTTTTTTTTCTTCTTCTCAACTTTTCACAACTTCAACAGTTGTGCATTATAATTAAGGTATTTACTTACAGGCATAGTTTGCCCCAAAATGTCAATCCTGTCATCCTTTGCACACCTTAATGTAATTCCAAACCACTAAACAGTTTTGGTTACCACTTTTGTTCCACAA
>NW_015519860.1:0-2708 GCF_001515645.1 Sinocyclocheilus grahami | reverse complement strand
AGATGATGACTGTACAAACCATTTTACACCCAATCAAGTAGCTCGAATGCACTGCTATATTGATTTGGTCTACAAAACCTGGGTCCATGGTAGAAAGCCCACCACTGTTCCTCTTGCACCAGTGGTGATTGGTCAAGATGCAGATTCCGTCACCATTCATTGGCTGAACCCAATCAGTGGGCCACTTGCCCACAGGTAAAGTGAGGAGCATACATATAACAGACAATGAGAAATTCACATAGTTTCCCCATGCAACTTGATTTTGAGCTGATTTGGTTTACAAAATCCATTAATACTTGACCACATTAATTTATCTTTGTAATTTAGATATGAATCATGCTGTGTGAATATATACTGGAGTTAATTTTCATGATTATGCTAACTAAAGTAAATGTATTGTTATGTTGGAAATATTCGACTATAACATGCAGTTTTGCATGTTCAAAAACCTGCATTTTATTCACAATCTGTCCGCAATGCAGAAAGAGCACATGAAGTGATGTATTTTGAGCTCCCCACTTTTTGATCTCTCACTCTCTTTGTACACTTTTTTAAAAGCTGTTCTCTGTGGCTGTGTAGGGAAGGTGACATGAACTGTCTTCTCTGTGATGAAAACGGAGCGTTCCATCAGTACGCCTATGAGGCCACTTCTCCTCACGCCTGTGATTCCACTGGATACTGGACACCAGAGGAAGCAGTGGGTTAGTACTCATATTATTATAACGTATTATTTTACATTGTAATTGTAATTGTACATATTATATACTCATATCATTACCACACAACTTTACTTCATACTTGCAAACACAGACAGGTGGAAAGATACAAACCATAAAAAAGGCTCATTGCTGTTGGGTTGTATGTCAGCGCTGTTGAAATCTCATTTGGTCAATCAAATTAGAGGACCAGGACTAACTGCTGTATTATAGTTTTTATGTCATGGTCTAACAAAGTTCTTCCACACGCATATGTCATGAATCATAAGATGGTGTGCGCATGACTAAATGCCGTCTCTGATATAATTGTTGTTGTACGTGTGTTTGATCCTCAGCACACCACTGAATATGTCATGAATGATCGTGTAAAAAAAATTAATGAGGATAGAGAGAATTTAGCCCTGGCTTCTTACTCCGAACTTGTGCATTCACATTCAGGTGGATCGTTCAGTCTCATGCGGGCCAGGTGCGTGCAAGTCTGGAAAACTTTAGGGAATAAATCATTAAATCATAATTGCCTGGATAAAGAACACTCTTTTTGCCATCAATGAATAAAAAAGGCCCTTGGCACAGCTTCAAGTTTTGGTAATATTGGGTGGCGTCCAGAAGCAGCCCGTCATAAAAAGCGATGTGTATTCTGTGCAGCTTTTCAATTTTATTCCTCACCTAACAGATGTTACTGATTATTCTAATCAGAAATCTCTTAGCATCTGGTCTGCCCGCTCAATGATATGTGTCACGGATAAGATTGTGCTTTGAAAAGTCCACCCAAAATGTGGAAATCCTCCCCTGGTATGCAGTCGTTTTCATAAAGCACAGTATCATGAGAGAGGTCAAACATAAAATCATCCAGCTAGGTGGTATAGTAGAGAGTGATTTTTGGCCCGGAGTCTTGTTTTGAGAAACAGACTGATGATAAATTAAGTCTTAAATTTGAAAATAAAAATATGTATCTCTAAGAAAACAATATCTTTGTGATATTAATGATGAATGAGATTTAATACCATCGGTTCAGGTCTGTAATAAATTATGGTAACCTATTGTTTTTGGTTTATTTTTAAAAACATGATAAAGTGCATGATGACTACCTAATGTGAATTATTTTGTCGGTCAGTTAATCATGTCAGAAAGACTTTAAGAGCAATATGACAACACTGTTTGTGTAGAATGAAATAATGCTCTCGGTAATGGTGAATCATTTGATAACTGTATTAACACAGGCCAATTCGAAACCAACAAATCATACAGTGTTTGGATCTCAGATCTCACATCTTGTAGCGCTCGCCCCTGCTTACCTGTACCATAGCCTCTGTATGTACTATAACGCAACTTTTGAGAAATAAGGTTTGAGCCAGGGTGAGCAGAGACCTGGTTAAGGCTGCTGAAAGAAGGAAGGATGACACGCTCACAGATCTTGCCGCATTGCTTCTCTCTGCGGGAGCATTACACCACATCTGATACAGTCATTAATTCTACCTTGTGTGGAGGCCCTTGCTCTGTTTATCTGACCAATTGAGTTTTATGGTTTGCCTTGGCCTGCTGCTGTTTACCCTGTACACATGTGAGGCCACGCTGGGTGCAAAGGAGCGCTCTGTGACTCAAGGCTGCTGTCTGTCTATCTGTCTCTCTTGACCTGGAGTACAGTTTAATCTATCATTGTGAAACGTTTTGGAAGTTCACATGGCCTGAAATTAAAACTTGTGCTCTTTACATTAATACACAATAGTTCACTAAACAGTTGTGTCACTTCAGCGTGCAGTATTTGGGCACAAAAGTGTCTGACCTATTAATTAACCCCCTGCAGTTCAGTTTAACCAGGCTGTATTTTTCAATGTAAATGATACTTTCTATATAAAGCAGGCTATGCTTTAGTACATACATCAAGTATAAACAAGCAAATCAGTATAAATAATCTGATATCCTGACAGGATAATATCGTAGACAAGCACACTTTAAGCCTTATATATATATATATATATATATATATATATA
>NW_015519859.1:1523-2709 GCF_001515645.1 Sinocyclocheilus grahami | reverse complement strand
GTAACACTCCAAAGAGAAAGGAAAAATTGAAATCGAATCATATGATCCCTTTAAAGTTGCATCCGAAATGGATTACTTATCTAGTATATGTTATGTGAAAAAGAGTACGCCAAACACAGTACTTGAACAACAGTAGATGAAAAACTCACATACCATACTATTTCTGGAGAGATTCTGAAGTGTGCTTTTTTTATGGACACTTTACTTTTTCTGTATCTGCTTTGAGGCCAGGAGAGAGGATTTGTAAATGGCAATGAAGTCAAGCAACTGATGCTGCTGGTCACATGACCATATGGCAGATGTAGTACATCCGAATTTCATTCATGCTATATAGAACATACTTTTTTAGGGGTCACAAAGTTCGAATTCAAATGTAGTACAAATGTAGCAGTATGTGATTTTGGACACACCATATAAGTGAGTTATTAAATCATTCACCCAACCAATTAGTTCAAAATGCTGATTCATTCAGTGACGAAACACAGCTGTGTTCCTCGGAGACGTGGTTGATGCTGCCGTGGTTTTCTTTTGAATTATTAATGTTAACAAAAATGGACCTAGCAATATTGTGTCTAAAATGTAAGTTATTCCATTTTTAACTTGTTGTTTATTTAACTGCTGTGCAAAAGCAATATCACACTCATTCACAGTCGCAATTGGTTCTTTTAGGAGTTGTTAGATGTGCCATTATTTTCCTGGCAGAATCCTACATATGAGACATTTTTCCTCACACGTGCCTACTTATTTGAAATCTCATATTTCAGATCTCCCACAGTTCTGCCACAAATATCGCTAAGACACAAAATAACCAGAGACACAGTTACACTGTCATTATCATAAGAAAAATGCAGATATCTGGTCATCTTCTTCCTAAAGGTGTCATTTTGTACAAGGTGGATATTTCAAAGTGTGAAATTGTCAAGATAATTGTAAATAGGCTAGATAAAAAAGGACTATTTATTATGTTTTCAAATCAAGGTCATGTAAGTTGGACTACGTGATCATTAGCATTCCCGATATCTTTTATAAAACCAGAGGCACATGAAAAGATGTGTTGGAGATGTGTGAAAAACACAATTTTTAACGCTTTTAAAAAGTATCAGGATGCTTTGCTGATGTTAAAATATAGCTTTTCTGCTTGTTTAGCTCCACATATTTGGCATTTTCTCTTCCACACATGATAGAA
>NW_015519859.1:0-403 GCF_001515645.1 Sinocyclocheilus grahami | reverse complement strand
TGGAACATTGTGGTTACACTGGACCGAAAAGCAAAAATTCCCAATTAAAATTTGCCTTTTGTTTGGAATAACTATGCAGATACATTTTTTTAAATTTCAGTATTGCTATAAGCAGCTGCGCTGTTTTTTTCAGTTAGTGTCACTTCAATAACATCTAGGGTCTAAGAACTTTCAAAATATTGTGTAGTATTGACTTAATAACAGTGAGATTATACATTTGTCAGTGTTGTTAAATGCAAAATATTTGTTTTAACTACACTCCTGTCAGACTCTGTTCCATGTCTTGTGTGTATTTTCTTCCCCCACGTGCTCCCCATGTGACATTATGCCCTTATTTGGTTATCTTCCTGTTCCTGTTCTCATAGTTGATTAGTTTCTCCCTGTGTCTCATTATTAGTTATCC
>NW_015519858.1:2040-2709 GCF_001515645.1 Sinocyclocheilus grahami | reverse complement strand
GTTTACTTTTACTGCAACATGTGAACTGAGCTAAAAATATCGTCTCTCGAGTTCAGACGGTCTTGCTCCACCCCAGCTACAAAAGAGAAAGTTTTATACCGAGGATGAAGCCCATGGCATCTATTCCAGCCACCAGGTCAATGGTCTCATTCTGGAACGGTTTGAGAAGATCTTTTACGCAATCTGACAGTGCCTGGATCAGTTAGGAGTGACAGAAAACAGTGAGCAGAGACTATAAACTATAAAACCCATGGTAATCAAACACATTCTAACATGTCTTACTTTATTTTTCAGACTTCAAGACACACAGTTTTAAAGCTAGGTTATTCAATAACGTACATGCATAGGCATGCACTGGGAAAAGTTTGGCGTGCAACAAGAGTGATTGTTTACCTGTGAATTGCAATAGAGTCTTGATGGATCAAGCCATGCAAACTTTGGTCCCTTTGTGTTTGGTGCCATAAGAGGCAGGTACCAGCCCTCTTCTCTCTTTTGGGGAACTGCTAAAACGTCCATTCTGGAAAGTCCGCTAGATTTCTCAAAACTCACCCTGTGAACGGCGTGGATTTGGTGTCGAATTTAAGTAGTGTAAAGTGGGCGTTTTCACGTCTCTCCCAGCTAATTACCCATTAGGGATGGGCGTATCGATCCAAAGTATCGATATATCGA
>NW_015519858.1:0-315 GCF_001515645.1 Sinocyclocheilus grahami | reverse complement strand
TACAACAGTCGTTCTTTCAGAGCAAAGTAAGTCAGTCATGAAATTTGTAGCAGTAAACTACTGTAGAGTGTCCTACTGTCCATTGTGTGGGATAAGTGGCTTGCAAATAATCACAGAGAGCTTTATTAATCACAATTACTGTAAAGGAGTGTGCTGTAATGAGTTAACACACACACACACACAAGGTCCCCACCAGGATAGAAATACATTTACACACACACGCACACACACACGTCTGGTTTACGGGACTCTGTTCTGTGTACTACCGTGGAGCAGTTAACGAGCCCCAGCTAAACCTCGTGAACTCATCAACGG
>NW_015519857.1:2284-2709 GCF_001515645.1 Sinocyclocheilus grahami | reverse complement strand
TGATCACCGTTTGATGGCTGAAAACTCCACTCCACGCTAGCCATTTCTTATTCATGTCACTGGCCTGTCAGCCGGGGTCCTTCATCTCAGCAAACCCTGCGTGAGGAACACGCTGGCAAGAAAAGGATAAATAATGGTGGCTTCATATCCACACAAAATATTCTTCTGTTAAGGTAATGGTTCAAAACGTTTATTATACTGATGTGATATGCACATTTGTAAATGTTGTTAAATATTAACACAAGTCATGTGAGAGTTAAGAAGAGAATATTTACATAATCACATTACTTACACCAATGCATGACAGGAAAATTAAATTTTCCAGTTGGGGGTATTGTAAAATTGTGCACATGACTTTGTGGTAAATAATGACATGCAATTTGTCACAGGTGTATGCTGCGGATAATCAAATGGAAAATCAAACT
>NW_015519857.1:0-865 GCF_001515645.1 Sinocyclocheilus grahami | reverse complement strand
AGTTGTCATGAAGGAACTCAGAAAAGTATGAAACGCCATCTGAGAATAGAAAAAAATACATTTATTGGTGACTAAAACAGCATGATTTGATTAAAAATGCTTGATAGTATGGATAGGGAGCAGTTGTGAAGAAAATAATAGACATGAAGATATGATACAAAAAATGTAACAAATGTAAGAACTCATTAAAAATACGATAAGCTATACTAAAAAATATATTTAGTACTTTCTACAAGTTAAACAAAATGTAAGTTAAAGCTTATTTTTTATTTGTTGTCATTGTCACTTCAGTCATGTAGAAATTAGGGTTCTATAAGAAAAAAAGTTCTCAAGAAGAAAAAATGGTCTCATAATGAATGAGATTTTTTTCGGCTCATTTATTCAAGCATTCAAACTTTCATTCAGGATACTATACACTTACTATTTCAGCTTGATAAAAATATGGCAGATCTACTAGCAAGAGCAGAATGCTATTATGCTGTTTCAAATTCAGCACGTCTTCATGAGTAAGTCATTGAATCATTCATTCAACCAACTCATTCAACTGTATGCTATTTAGAGACGATATAATGCTATTAGGTTTATTCTGCTGTGCCTTTGTTTGTAATCATTTTTATCATATTGTAATCTTAATGTAATCATATTTTATTTTATTTTATTTCATTTGATTTTATTTTTGGTTGAGCGAAAATAGACGAAATCCTGATGCATTTACACACATCTAACACATTTTAAAATAACCTGAAAGATAACTTGCTGGTACCACTGTATGAGAGATCAAACTGATAGTATATAACAGCATATTTGAAAATAAAGTTACTTAGTTGTAGCGAATCAGCTCATGGGGAAATATGAATAATTAACC
>NW_015519856.1:2449-2709 GCF_001515645.1 Sinocyclocheilus grahami | reverse complement strand
AAAAATCTGCCTATCGAGTAAGAAAAATGTATCATAAATAAAATCGATTCTTAAATAATTAATCTTACCCCATTGGCAGATTTATTTTCTTGTTTTAAGCATAAACTCACTTAAAGTGCCCCTATTATGCCATTTAGAATATCGCCTTTCATACAGTGTATAATTTAGCTGTATGTGAATGTAAATCTGCAAAGTGTAAAGCCAAAATTACACGTTAAATAAAGTTATTGTCTCCCAAAAGAAAGAATTGACTCTGAACA
>NW_015519856.1:0-804 GCF_001515645.1 Sinocyclocheilus grahami | reverse complement strand
GTATGGCTCAGGGGTGCGCTTGGCCACAGCAGCGAATGCCGCTGGCAACAAAGTGGGTAGTGGACACGGCCTAAACCAAGAGATGCACCACAGGGCATGGAGGTCCTTTCAGGGCTGTAAAAGATCCCACACATGAGAAGGTTTCTGAGTGAGATATATAAATTACTGAGGTGAATAAGCTATCATAAGAGACAGTTGGATGTAACCAGTGGCGCTCCTGTCTGTACAACGACATCACCAACATTGCAAAATCTGTAAAGTAATTTCTATCATGTTTGTCAGGAATCAAGCATTGCAATAACTATTTTCTCTTGCCATGGATGTTTTTCCCATGATTCAATGAGAATTTAGATTCTCAAGTCACAGAAAAAAACAATCATTCAATGGTACTGAAGTTATGGAAAAAAATGAAAGAGGTAAATTGCGACTTTTTTTAAATTTCACAATTCTGACTTTTTTCTCACAAATTCTAAGTATGATTTGCTATTGCCAGAAATAAACTCAGAACTGTGAGATAGAACTCACAATTCTGAATGACGGGGGAGAAAAACAGAATTGCAAGATTTTCTCGCAAATGCGTGTTTACATCTCGCAATTCTTTGTAAACTGCCACAAAATAAAAAAAATTAAAAAATTGCAACTTTTATTTCACAATTCTGACCTTTTTCGTGCAATTGCGAGTTTATAGCTCACAATTCTGAATTTTCTTCTCAGATCTGCGACATCTCGCAACCCTGACCTATTCTTCTTCCCATATGAATCTTAAAACTTACAGAATCTTTATGACTACTGGAAGTTATTAAC
>NW_015519855.1:2420-2710 GCF_001515645.1 Sinocyclocheilus grahami | reverse complement strand
CAGTATTGGATATTAGCTCATGCAGTTGTTGCATGTGTTGTCTAAGGTGGTAGACGTGCAGAACGAGAAGTAATGGGTGGCTATGGCTTTCTATTAGTGACAGGTGAGGATATGCATGCTGGCTTCAGCAGACAGGAGATTGCCCGTGGTGCAATTACCATGCAGCATGGCAGACAGACAGGCCAACACCATTATGAGTGCAGTCAGTATGGCAGAATGTGTCACCCCACTGCTATCTCTGCATATCTGAAAACACGTCCGTCTGTCCTTCTGGTTCTGTGTATTGTCCA
>NW_015519855.1:0-875 GCF_001515645.1 Sinocyclocheilus grahami | reverse complement strand
TTAGCCTGAAAATGACAGCTGCTGTCAATAGGCCGCATAATTACAGTGGAGAATGACTTGGATAATTCTCTGCTAATAGTCTTTTAACAGAGTCATCAAGGGGAGATCGGCACAACAGAAAAGGTTACGGAGCGCTGATGTGCCCTGCCCCGCACAGCACCGCATTTTCGTTTGTTATGCGGGGCGATAAAATGACAAATGACTGTATACAGGCAAATTCGTTTGTTACTGTGAGTTAATGAACTGTGGCGGGTTTGCAGTGGAGTAATATCATTTTTTGCACATCCTTAATATGCCTTGTGAATAAGAAAGTTGTTTACACTCCACCCCCTCTTTTTGTCTCTCTCTCTGTCTTAATGTGTGTGTGAGGGGTAATCAGTGGTGTTCAGCTTCTTAGAAAAGAAGCTGTATATTCCTTCTATTAGACTTATAGCAATCATCTGCAGGAGCCAGACAGCACATATTTCATAAAGCTCTCTGTTTCTTTACAAAACTTCCAATTACTTCGCTGCGAAGGCCCTGCTCCCCCTGTTTCCGGTTCAATTTAATGTTCTCCAGCTGTTATGTTGGGTGGATGTGCACACGCAAGAGCAGCTAATTTTGCCACTGGGTTTACACTCGCCTTGACATTGATATAATGGCAAACAAGGAAGGAAAGGAACCAAACAGGGATCGAGATCTAGTGTAAATAAACAGTGCAATATGGCTGTAGATTTAGGGATGGACAAAAATGATATGATTACTATATTTACTCAACCTGTTGTCATTCCGAACCTGTGTGACAGACTTTCTTCTGTAGATGACAAAAGGAGAAATTTAGCAGAATGTTCACACTGCACTTCATCAGATAATAAAGATGGATGGTGACCAGGCAA
>NW_015519854.1:21890-22491 GCF_001515645.1 Sinocyclocheilus grahami | reverse complement strand
CTTCCTGTTTGGTGCGGGCGAAGTCACGGCAATCGGCGGCTTGTGCGATTTTCACGGCCAGCTATTGAGAAGAAGACAGAGACAAGCTCCATTAGCTGGAGAAAATCAGTCTGCCTGGCAAACCTCACCAGTGCTGCCAGTGCATCAAGGTGGTTCTCGAAGAAGGCATATCTTCATCACTGCGAGGATGGCAGCACGGACACACACATGTTTCACTCGAGTTTCGAAAATCAAAAAAGAACTTGCGGTTCATAGATAGAAGTAGGACACCCAACCCTCTGTTCCACCACTCAGAATGGATGTACATAATTAATGTTATTATCTCATATACTTAATCTGTTCATCTAAAGAGGACCTTTAATTCTGAAAATTGCTTAGGATGGCAAAATGAATGGAGGAGGGCGAAAGGCGCATGTCGGCGGTATCAGTGAGGGGAAATGTGTGTGGTGTGGCTAGATTAATTCCAATAGCCAGAGTGACACAGAGGGCTCAGGAAACAAAAGGAGTCCGGGCCTCTTCCATCACTCCTGGGATGGGTTTATTATTGGACCGCAAGAAACTTTTATAAACACTTAGACAAATCGCAAACCCTTTTTTTTTT
>NW_015519854.1:19781-20359 GCF_001515645.1 Sinocyclocheilus grahami | reverse complement strand
GAGCTGGGGGGGGAATAACATACACAACAAAAAGCGCTTGTGCTCTTTGTTCTAGGTAGTCACACTAAACCTTCCCATATTTCCGTAAGAATTACATTCAGTGCATTTCCATTGTCATTTACCTCTCTACTCTCCTCTTTAAAGGTATTGTGTGCCATTTACGCCAGTCCTCAGCAAAGCCTTATTCAGTGCTGGGTTTATTTAGCACCATTAATGACGTGACCTTTGAAAGGTCTGTGAGGGATGAATTCATTCTGCTCAGTCCTGTAACTGCAATGTGGGGCCACTAGGTGGGTTAAGTCAACAGTGGTGCAGAACACACTTGGTAATGTATAGTTTATCATCGACTGCCACAGCAGACGCTGTAAAGAAAAAAAAACATATGTAATATATAAATGTACAATGTTAGTCTGTTATCTGATTTCAAAGCACTGTTCATTCCTTACAGCGGTCTCATTTTTGAGCCTTCTACAAATATATGAAAACAACAGTTCCAAACTATATGAAAATAACGGCTTGCCAACTCAGAGCAGACAAAGCTTTGAAATATACTATGATATTATTTACCCTGAAAAAAA
>NW_015519854.1:2182-2461 GCF_001515645.1 Sinocyclocheilus grahami | reverse complement strand
TGCATATAATTGCAGTCAATGCACAAACTGAATCTGAAAAGTATAATTGTAGCTATAAGCTCACAATGGGCATTCAGAGACCCTCTAAAGGGACTGACTGACCAAAAAGATAAGCAGCATCCGCATACTCATTAGAAAGCTCTAGTGAATACACATGAGTTAACACACAGCAGCATGTCCAGGAAAGAGGGGACATCTAAAGTGTGAAATGCAGAGTGACTTGAGTGAAACTACAGGGTGTCAGCACCAGGGACGAACAGGAGGAGGAAAAAAAAAAAA
>NW_015519854.1:0-477 GCF_001515645.1 Sinocyclocheilus grahami | reverse complement strand
AAAAAAAAAAAAGCTCTCGAATGTCTGATTAATCAAACCTTGCAAACAGCTTATTTCTTTTAGCCTGCATGCAAGTATGAAAATGAGATTCGGAGCGCAGTACATTGAGCAGATTTGTTCATTCTTATCAGAACAAAGCCGGCGGCAGCTTATTTCATGGATCACTGGCACTGTCATCAGTGTAGCGCAGAGCAGGTGACAGCACTTCTTTCTGTGGCAAGAACAAAATTAGCAAAAAGTCGGCACAAATTAGCCTCTCATATTTTCCGTAATATGACATTATTTTTCATTTACTTTTTTGATCCACTTTTCATGATTTTCCCTCCTTTTTCATCCTCATCCCCCCCTCCTTTTCCCTCTCTTGTGACTTAGTGCCAAATCCTTTCACATCAAATGCGGGCACAGAGGAAAAATGCAGGAAAAAAAGGAATGAAAATCACAATCCAAAAAAGAAAAAAAAAAGTGAGCTGGGGGGGG
>NW_015519853.1:1187-2710 GCF_001515645.1 Sinocyclocheilus grahami | reverse complement strand
TGGAGTTATGATGCTGAAAATTCAGCTTTGCCATCACAGAAATAATTTACATTTTAATATATATATCCAAATCGTAAACAGTTATTTTAAATTGTAATAATATATGACAATATTACTGTTTTTACATTATTTTTGATCAAATAAATGCAGCCTTGGTGAACATTATTGTATGTCTTCGTTTGTGTGTTTTTGCATACTTGTTTGATGGTGATGGCTGGTCTCCAATCCTTCTCTTCCTCCAGTATGGACAGACACACTGTACCTGAAGGATAGACATTTGGATGGAAGATTGGGGGCTCAAACTTGCCTGAGAAGAAAATGAACAAGTCAGGTTTATTTTCACAAAACATATTGTTTCAAATCAGCTTAACAACAAGTTTTTCTCAGCATTTTGTTGTCTATAGGCACTAGCGAATAACTATAGAGGAAATATATGTGGAAGTGTAGTGACAATGACAATAATAAGCACTATATAGGGTTTAACATTTCTTGTAGAAGCGAATACTCACACTTGGGTGGTGAAGATGGGTAATCATCCTTAAAGAGCATTCTCAGTTTGTACAAGCCTCCCTCCCAAAGAGTCTACGGGACACAGAAGGATACAGAAAACACAGATACAGATTTTAAAATCGGTCATTTAATATTATTCGTTTAACAGTTTAAATATGATATGACATGCATCTATGAACTAATCCAAGAGACCATGGATTCCCTATTGTCCATAGGCATGTTACATTGAGAAGTTTCACCTGTTTGGAGGTTTGATCATAATCACACCTTCTCCTTGGTGTTTAAATATGACTGATATTGACAGAATGATCAAATTTAGCACGCTTAAGGAAATATGATGTTTTGTAATTATCATTTAAATCTGATGAATTTTAAAATTGTTCGTCATAAACATCTCAGAAAAATGTTATGGGTTTTCAAATCGGAATGACTTTTTGTTACGAAACAGGGCATCATTTTCATATGAGTCTTCTGTAGAGGACACCAGGACAACATCATGTTAATCAGGCATTTTGAGGGAGACATAAGTCAATAGGGAAAGAAATTATAGATCAATGTTCCTATGAAATATGAGAAAGTCTTGTGAAAATCTTGCCACGTTATTACTCCCATTATGACACTTCTTTTTCATTATGGTTTGCCCCAAGAACACATCAATATGAAAATTAGATGTAATGTATAGATAGAATGGGAAAACCAATTTATGGAAATGTTATGCACATATTCCATAAAGTACAGTAGTATATCAAATCATCCTGTTATTTCTTTCATAACATAGTTGAGAATCATCTGTGTACAAAGTTTGGCTAAAAATAGCCTGAAACCTAAAAACTGGTGAATGGTTGATTGGCGTCTTTGTTTTTGCCTATACATGCCTTTTAATGTCTATTTATCTTTTTGAATAACTTAGTCCTGGTGTCCTCTACAAAGGACACAGAATAAAATATAAATAAAATATATTATTTTCAAAAAAATTCTGGTTCTCAGGAGGATATGCATAATGCAGGCAACAA
>NW_015519853.1:0-964 GCF_001515645.1 Sinocyclocheilus grahami | reverse complement strand
AAGATTGTTAAGAAGGATACTAACCCCCTTTTTTCCTGGTATTGCACATTCCCAGTTCATGAGATTCATGGTGCCATCAGGGTTTTTGGTTGGTACAGCCACAAAACCCTACAAAGAAACAACCAAAAGTACAACAGCGCAAAATATAGACTGATTACAGACTGGCTGAATAGTTTGCAAGTCTACACTCAAACACTTGATCGTGTGTGTCCCTTACAAAAGGATGATCTTTCCTCCAGGCTTTGCGCTCCTGTGACAGTCTACTCAAAGCGATTCCAGACATGACTCAACAGCGCCACCTGCGGACAGAAAAAAACACACACCATCAACCGTGCATCCGTAAAGGCACAAATCAACATTACAACAGGGCTTATATGAATATAATGTTTTTAGATACAACACATAAAGATTAAGGTGAACGACTTTCAATGTTTTCAGCGCTAATTTGCAACACGCATTTCATGTCATCATTAGCATTGTATGTCACTCGCTGTCGATTAAAGTCGCTGGCTTACCTTTAATAAATGTTTAAAAATGCCTTTTCAGCCAAACCAAAACTGTTTTAGTGAAAAACGAACTCTAAAATAAACACTGGAGACGTTATAAAAAGAGCCAAGCGTGTGAGGAAAATACCTCGCGACCCAACCTAGCGTTTGATATTCAACAGTTTGATTTTGAAATCTTGTGCTCGAAATCGAAGTGAATTTGCCCAACTGATCGTATAATAGGTTTAAAATCACATCCAGATTTGGTCTAAAACGTCGGGGAAATAGACAAACAACGTTCATCCATGAAGGCAGTGGAATGGAGTAGCGTTTGTTTGTTATTATTCGCAGGACCATCAGGCAATATCAGAGTCAACTATAGACGTCCATCAGAAGCGGCCATTTTAAGTGTGGCACGTGTGTTAGACAAACGGGAATCTGAATCCATTTAGGAGATGGCTCTCTCTCTCTCTCTCTCT
>NW_015519852.1:2029-2710 GCF_001515645.1 Sinocyclocheilus grahami | reverse complement strand
TTTTTTTTTTTTAGAACTTGACATTCAGGTTGTTCCTGTCTTTCACTGTTTGCAAAATGAATTGCAATAATCTTATGTCGCTGGAGTTTGATCAGATAATACAATTTTCACTTTTTGGGTGACCTCTCGTGACCTCCCGTGAACATCCTGTAGATGTCAAATGGATTTACAAGGTAGGAACAGGGTTCAAAAGATTTTCTGAAATATCCAATATCTTATTTTCAGCGGGGGTATTAGGGTGAAGTGCCCCTGGTGGGCTGAGACCAGACACATGGTTATTAAAGAGCAGCACAGGCAGAGTGAGAGTGGGTGGCTTGGGTCACATCAGCCAGAGTACTCCACTTCGGCAACACCATTACAGAAGCACACAGAATTCAAAACAGCAGCTCGCCATTGATCCATTATATGGGGGATCTTCACCCTGAGCTGTCTAGCATGAAATAGTGCTACAGCATAACAGCAAACTTACAAACACTGCACAATTTCTGATTACTGATGAGATCTAAATCCTGTGAATAAAATGTTTCCATAGATGAAACATTCTGTGTTGTGAAATCCTTGTGAGTTTTGTACTAATACAACTGAAAACACACTAAAAGGTTTAAAAAATGTTTTAGTACTATAAGTGTTAAAAATGCTTCTGAAAATTTCACCCAAAAAAAAAAACTGTAACCTGAAAAA
>NW_015519852.1:0-291 GCF_001515645.1 Sinocyclocheilus grahami | reverse complement strand
CAGCTCAAAATACCCCACAGATCATTTATTATATAATTTTGAAAAAGCCAATTTTGAGTCTCTTTAAATGCAAATGAGATGCTGCTCCCCGCTCTCTTTTCCAGAATAGGGCTGTGCCTTTACAGCTTGTTCCTCAGATACTCTGCGTCTGCAAAAAAACAACAACATCTGTTTGGTTTTGATTATCATGTATATTGCGCTGAATTCATGCATTGTAAACCATATTCGTTTAAACTTCTCATAAACGGTTTTCTGAGCGCACACATCCGAAGCACGCACACAGAAAGCGGC
>NW_015519851.1:2183-2710 GCF_001515645.1 Sinocyclocheilus grahami | reverse complement strand
CATGGATCTCAGAGATCAGACGCTGTTACTGTCACTTTTAAAGGTAGAGCAGCTCATTTACTTACATTGCTACTCTTAAACTGAGTTAAACTGATCAATTTCTCTTAATCTTTTATCTTGTCTCAGTACTATATTGGAAGATATCTTATATAGCCATTGCAGTAACGCTTTGTGGAGTTGTGGTTGCTATCATCATTGCATTGCTTACCTGGTGAGATTCAGAGATTTCCTTTTAGTGTTTATTTATGTGGTTTAATATTGTGAAATGTTAATATAACATGTTTTCTTTTCGAGCAGCTGCGTGAACAGGAACAAACTGCAGTCGAAGGTCAGTCAGTTTCACTAGAATATGGACTCAAATACAGGCTTTGCTCAATAAGGGGCGCTAAAGGGAAAGATAATGTAATCAAAATAAATAAGGAAAATATGGAGAAAGAAGAACCTAAAAAAGGAAAGATTTGACTAAAATGGATCTTTGTTCAAAACACAATGTGTATATATATATATATATACACCCCCCCCCCCCA
>NW_015519851.1:0-1014 GCF_001515645.1 Sinocyclocheilus grahami | reverse complement strand
CCCACAGCATAACACCACCACCACCACCAGCCTGTGTCTGCCTCAACAGTGCATGCCACGCTCGGCCGTCGAAGTGATGCACCAGGAATCTTGGTTCATCACACCAGGCCACTTTTTCATTCAATCTCAATGATCTATGCACCTGCCAGGCCAGTTCATTGCTGTAGGCTGGGGGTGGTCATAATGCAATGGCTCATCAGTGTACACCCCTGCAATATTCTGATTGACAACAATAAGTGTCTTTTAAAAATTTCAAAGTAGTTAAACTTTGTAAATGGATCTCGTTTTTGTCTCGTTGGCTCAGACTAACAGGAATATGCTGTAGCGGACGATGGCACACATCAAAAAATAAAAAAAAATGACTGCCCTTATGCTCTGTGTGGGTGGAGCCCTGGATGATTGACAGGTGTGTCTGATGACGCTTTACTGGAGAATTCTGAAAAGATTGACAACAATGGATACATCTGGAAGTCCAAGGCTTGCCGTCTAATAATATCATCATAGGAATATGTTGTTGCTATTAGCATTGTGACTAGTTTTATTGTAATTACTTATAGTTATTGATAATTGTTTATTTATTTTTTGGAGATTTATTTTTATTTAACATTTTTGATTGCTCTTTCATTCAATTAATTAGTAGTCTCAATACTAGTAGTGTTATTTGACACACCCATGGATCATTTACAGGCTACTAAATGTACATTGCAGACAAATATTATTCCATCCTGTATGCAATTCTCACTTCTCACAATCCAGTCAATGCCAGTGGATAAAATACATTTCCACTCTATGTTTTATTCTTGTTTGATATGCCATTTTACTTTGAAATGCATCACAATATGGAAGTGAAGTTGATTGCACCTTCATTTTAATGCCAACATTGAGGTAATACTAGATCTTTACCTTTTGCTAATCAAACATAATCAAAATCCTTTTCGAGGAAAGTCAGTTCCCTCTGCTGCCCTATTTGCAAAACATCTCAAAAGCTTGAGATATTTCAATAACATTTTAAAT
>NW_015519850.1:1017-2710 GCF_001515645.1 Sinocyclocheilus grahami | reverse complement strand
AACAGGAAGGGGGCAAAAACCTTTTCACAGCACTGTATATATAAATTTGCCCTAGATGTTTTGTTTGTGTGTTACTTATGCAGGTTCTTCATGACGGGTTACCTTCCACTTGGTTTTGAGTTTGCTGTCGAATTGACTTACCCAGAGTCTGAGGGGACGTCTTCAGGACTTCTAAACTGCTCTGCACAGGTTTGCGTGTGATATTTAATAATAATTTTGTTGTTTATAAGAGTTGTGTCTTATTTTGTATTGAGATTTATATGAGTTTATATGGCGTTACCAGCAATCCTAATGATTGTGATTTCTTACTGCAGGTATTCGGGATCATATTTACAATCTGTCAGGGGAAAATCATGGATTCGTTTAATACTCTGGCTGGAAATCTCTTCCTGTGTGCCTTCCTGTTGGTAGGAACCATCATTACAGGTGCAGATTGTGCAATTCTCATCTACCTGAGTATTTGTTCCTCTTTAATCGAGTATAGAGCTTATATTTGAGGGATTGTGAAACTGTTTATTATTTTTTACTCCGGTCCTATAAACTATAGTTAATTTTGAATGTTTTGCTTCCTTCCTGGTGATGATAATGCTCCTTGGAAAGCATTGTATATTAAAATTCATGTGACATTATGAAAGCTGCAGTGTCCTCTAATGTTTCAGTTAATGTATGAGCTATTAAACACAGGGGGAAAAAGACCACTGGGTTATGTAAATGTAGAAAAAGCAACATTGTTGTGGGACGGTTACAGCCAGAATCCTTCAGGGTACAAACACAGAGTGTGTGATGTCTGTATTGCTTCATATTAGTTTGTGAGTTGTACATCTTGGCACATATTTTAAATATTATAAACTTGTATAATGTGTTAATTAAGTTTAATTACTTTTAAACTTTGTTTCTCTGTTGACAAAGACTTGCATCTTAAAGGTCCAATCAGAATGATCTTCCACATTATTATTATTATTATTAGTTTTTATTCTATATTATCTTTATAATAATAATTATTATTATTATTTTGCCTAAAGAACATCAAATCCATTTTAGGGTGAATATTTATTGCATTATTTAAGTATTATAATATTTATTGCATTTTTAAGGGAGCAATATATAATTGTAATAATAATAATTTCACAATGCATAAGAATAGACTTCATATAATAAATCAAAACATTATTTATTATTTCTTTCTTTTGATTTTCGAGATGAAATGTGACCTGGACATGTTCTTTGAGGGATTCATCTATTTTATATTCACAATTCAGATACTGATTAGATAGACTAGAGCTTACAGGTTGCATCAGTCATTTTAGTAGATAGTACACTGAATGTTAAAGCTGTAATTATGTGCGTCTCATTGTGTTTCTGTTCTTTATCTCAGCTTGTATCAAGTCGGATCTGCGCAGACAGTTGGCAAACCAGCAAGCACTGGCAGCTGTAAGTATCAAACCAAACTTGTCAGCAAAACATTTACGCAATTACACTTTACAATTACACTTTATACATTATAAATGTGATATATTGTGATAGAAATCAGATTAAGGTTTTCATGACCTTCCCATCCAGAAATAAGTTCATGTTTTGTATTTTCTGCTAGTGTGTCTCTTGTTTGTCAGATTGATGCAGCAGAAATCTTTTTATGCCCACTAACATATGCTGCAGATACTAGAGAAAATGACACTCCTGTTGTTTCTGTCTC
>NW_015519850.1:0-455 GCF_001515645.1 Sinocyclocheilus grahami | reverse complement strand
AAAAAAAAAAAAAATTCTGAGTATTATACATTCATATTTTTGTGGAAACCATGACATTTTTTTGTGTGTTTCTGAGAAATAGAAAGTAGAAAAATAAATAAACAAACATAATTTTTGAAAAATAAATCTTTTTTAACATTCTAAATGTATTTACTGTCACTTCTGATCAATTTAATGCATTCTTGCTGAACAAAAGTATTAATTTCTGTAAAAACCAAAAAAATCATACTCTTCCCATTGCTCTTTTTCTACTTATGCTGTTCTCCCTTTTCCATTTTTCCACTTATTCCATTCTATTTTCCACTCATCATCATGAATGGGATGTTTTTAACTCAACCTTTTATTCCACTGATCATCTCATTCTCTGTTCTAGTTTCCTATCTGTCCAAATCCATTCATGTTTACAGATCTGTGTGTGTGTGTGTGTGTGTGTGTGTGTGTGTGTCTCTACAGGC
>NW_015519849.1:0-1600 GCF_001515645.1 Sinocyclocheilus grahami | reverse complement strand
TTTTCGTCTTAGTTTTAGTTTTCGTTTACGAAAATAACCTTGGCTGGATGCAATCATCGAATGCCAATGTGCATTGGATCGTTTAGTTTACACTCAAAGTGGATTGGTCTCTCTAAGCGAGATCCCAATTCGTCGGTCACCGACGTGACGTCTCCGTTCCCTCCTTCAGGGAACGAGGGTTACATACGTAACCGAGACGTTTATCATAAATGCTTGTAAAGATGTATTTTAGTATTACTTAAGTGGGTTAAAAAAATTCAGCAAGTTGCATTTAATATAAATGTAAACTATAATATATTTAATTGATTATTTTATTGCAATTAACTTGCATTAAATATTACAGTAAGTATTTTAAATTGTATTATTTCCGTAATAAACAGTCTTGTTAAATGTATGCTAAAGTGTACTTCTTTTTCACAAGGGTATATTTTTCTCTTTGTCTCTCTCTATTTCTAACAGGCCATTAGACAAAGTCCTGCCAGGCCTGTGTGGGACTGACCAGTCGGCAGGAAGATGATCGGATTCAGCAAAAATGCAGATTTGGCCCGAGAGAGAGAGAGAGAGACAGCGTGAGCTCCTGGAGAGATAAGCGCACTGATAACCGTCTGAGAGTCTGGGAAGCATTTGGCTCCCTTTCCTCCCCCACAGGGATGTGAAGGGATGATGCTGCTCTAGAGCTGGACGTCTCCCGATCCCTACAGGTAGCAGAGATCATATCCACTTCACCTCAAAGGGCTGAGATGAATTAATCTGAAATTAGTACAAATTGATGACATAAGGCTCTGCTTGGGGCCCATGCATATAAATGTAGGCATTTATGCCAAACTACATCAAAATACAGTGGGGCCCAATAAATCTACACTGAAAAAAAAAATGGTGTAGTAACAATTTTCACCTAGAAATTGCTAGTAAATTCCACAAACAGAGATGCATGTAATCTTTTTTGTTTGTTTGTTTTTTTTTTAAGTAATGGTGAAAGTGAAATTCAAATTGACTCTATGTACTTCATCAATGTTCTTGGTCTCATTCTGACTAATTGATACAACTAATTGAAACAACAGAAAAATGTTTGTTTTTGATCCTTTTTCATGATTTACTTTCGTTCAAACTTTCTAAAGGCTACACATTTAGAGTAATATGAACTAATTGTTGTTATGAGGGAAGTCGTGGCCTAAGCAGGGATTGTAGGTGGTGAAGGTCTCCCACCTTCAATACCACAACTGAGGTGCCCTTGAGCAAGGCACCGAGCCCCCAACTGCTCCCTGGGCACCGCAGCATAAATGGCTGCACACTGCTCCGGGTGTGTGTTCACGGTGTTTGTGTGTGTGTGTGTTCACTGCTGTGTGTGTGCACTTTGGATGGGTTAAATGCAGAGCACTAATTCCGAGTATGGGTCACCATACTTGGCCACATGTCACTTCACTCACTTTTTTTTCACTTTTTTATTACAACATGACTCTCTGGAATACTTGATTGAGCTAAACTCCATAGGACAGTGGCCCTCCAGGACTGAGTTTAGACACCTCGGGCCTAAAGAATCATACCAACTTGTGGGAAATGGGCATTCGATGTCCCCTTTAATACTTAAAGGGATAGTTCA
>NW_015519848.1:0-2711 GCF_001515645.1 Sinocyclocheilus grahami | reverse complement strand
GCTAGTTTAGTAATTTCTTTGTCATCAAGGGCTTCAGGGAAATAGGAGTGATGGCTCTGCATGTTAATTTATTTATATCTACTTACGCTCTTATTGCTCAACATACATGATCTCAAATATCTACACACATTTATATTTATTCATTCACGTTTGTATATTCCAAGTGACTTCAAGGGCTATTATAGTACATTTTATCAGAATATATGGCCCCTGGGAATTGAGCCCATGACCTTGGTTTTGTTAGCACCATGCTATACCAGATAAATTACTGTACAGAAACATATATACAATATATGCATACTGCAGGAACACTGTGTGCACTGTATGTCCAATTTAAAATATTTACTGAATTGTCTGCTTTCGTTCAGAAAAAAGTGCAAAAATTATTATTTTAGGGGTAAAACAGTTTGTCACTGGGGTTCAAATTAGTATATTAAGGGTCCATATTAGCAACGTAAAGGGGCATATGACTACCTTAAAGAAATAAGATATTAGCTTAAAGGTGCATTTTAGTAATTTAAAATGACATATTAGTAGCTTAAAAGGTAAATATTAGTACCTTAAATGTGCATATTAGTATCTTAATGGGGCATGACTACCTTAAAGATGCATATTAGTAGTTTGCATTTTAGTAACTTAGCACACATACAGTATTAGAACCTTAAAGGTGCATATTAGTGCATATTAACACTGTGTCATTACCAGACTCGACATGGCACTGCAACACGCGATGAAAGATATCTTTTCCATGTTAATCAGAGTTTCTGTCCAAAGCAGTCATGACAGCGATACGTGATGAGCGACAAGAGTATTCTATTTTAGCCTAACTTTGACAATGATTATCTCAGGCACTTTACTTCATGGTAGGAGCATCTAAAGTGAGTCTGAATATCCCTTTGAGTGATCTTTATAGCCATACTGAAAGCAACAATGGATAATTTACCTCAGATCTTGAAAATAAATTAAATGAAACATGAACATTGAATTGACATGGTGAACTCAGTGTGAAAATATATGTATTATGTATATGTCATGTATTCCATGACAAACATTGTTTCAGTCATTCAATATGTATTTGTAATAATGTTAAAATGGTTTAATATTTATGAATGTTTCTATATTAGATTATGTAATTATCCATTTTGTTGTGATAGCAGTGCACTTGCAGAGAGACCCTGCCCACATGCTCTTCTGATTGGCTTTGATATTTGATTAATTTTGTTGAGTCTCGTAGCCATGTCGCATCTGGTGTGGACAGACAAATTACTTTTTGTTGGAATCTTATTGCGTCACGTCTAGTTAGGACACGATGTAAGGGTGCATCTTCGTAACTTAAAGTGCCATTAATAGGTATTTTACATGAGTATATTAGTATCTTAGTAACCCAAAAGTGGCATTAGTATGTTAAAGGTGCATATTAGAACTTAACTGAGCAGTTTAGAAACTTTTTTTTTCTCAAAAAAGTAAACAATAAAAGCTTAGCATCATAGTCCATGATTATTTAGGTTTTGACTTCTTGTAATTGGATATAACTGTACATTTTTTAATATGATTGCCCCCGCTGGGAGAGATTTTAAATATATATTTGTCAATATGTTCAGTATGCAAATGTCACATTATGTCAAATGCATTACTGTACCCTACCCTGTGCTGTCACAGTCCTGCGGTTAGCCTTTTCAGCTCTCTAATGGCACAGAGATGAAGGCTTTTATGTTGCATGTGGGGGTCACTGAGCTTTGATCATGCTTGATTGGCAGCTGAGGTGAAGAGTAACACCTCCCAACGGGGTTCCCTATAGAATCAATTATTATTTGTGTATGTCTGGATCTGACGTTTTCTCTAAACACTCAATGTGGGGGCCACAGCTCATTGAATCCTGTGCTTTTAATGTTTTACCCTTCACCCTTGTGTTTTTTATTGGTTTTAGCAGTTTAAATTCTTCAAAGGGCACGCAGGCTGAATATGATGGGCAGCATTATGGGTCCATTTCTCCTAAGATGATCTCACTAAAATGAAGAGTGCCAGAACTGCTTGGGAAAGCCAACGGTTGTCCATGAATCTTTAAACAGACTGAAGGAGCCGAGTTTCAATGAGTATGACTTCATCCTGCGCTATGGGTGATCTTTTTGCCTGGACTAATGACTCGTGAATGAAGCCATCATAAAATCTGCTATTTTAAAGGGAAATTTCAGGAGTTCTTTGGATTTTAGAGGATGTAATAAACAGGATGCTGGGGCATGTTTGGTTGTATGGGTTGAGGAGGAGGGGCTAGTTTTCCTTTCAATGGCTATTACTAAAAGAAAGATGTGCACAAAAACACTTCTTTAATAAGTTTGTCATTGAGACGGGAACCTCAAATATACACTTTTGTCATTTGTCTACCCCCAAAGGTTGTGTATTACTACCCTAAAGTACTAATATGCCAATTTATACTAATAAAAGGCATTGTAAGGTACTAATATGCACCTTTAATGCACTAATATGCAACCTCAATGAACTAATATGCACCTTTAGAGTATTCATTTGCCAAATTATGATTTAAAGGGGTAGTTCACCTAAAAGCAGAAAAAATTGCATCATTTATTCACTCTTATGCTGTTTAAAAACGGTTTGATTGTCTTTCTTCAGTAAAATATAAAGGATTCGTTTTAAATTGATTGGTTTTAAATAGCCGTGCTGCTCCTTTCCATACAGTATAATAGAGGTGAATG
>NW_015519847.1:1772-2711 GCF_001515645.1 Sinocyclocheilus grahami | reverse complement strand
GTATGCGATTAATCGCGATTAATCGTTTGACAGCACTAATATAAAGTAGTAAAATTGTGGTAGTGTTTGTTCATAACTTATAATAATGCTAATGATAAATTTTATTTTTAAAAATAGCATAAAAATAACAAAATTATATATATATACCCCATTCATAATAATTTTATAAAAAAATTTAAAAGTCTTTATACTGTGCGATTATTTATCCTTAACTTAAATATAATGCTGCAAGTTAATAATAATTATATATATATATATTTATATATATTTATTTATTTATTTATTTTTATATATTTTTCAGATATCAGATATTTGGATTAGAATCAAATAAAATACAATTACAAAAAAATTTATATAGATAATATTTTATTACATTTCTTATATTTACTTTTTAATATTTATACAACGGCAATAATATAAAGTGCCATGATATTGACAGTCACGATATTGTGGTATATTTATGACTTAATCAAAAAGTTAATAAAATAAACAAAAGAATAATATTTTAAATAAAATATAAAATGAAATCTCTGAAGTACAGAGGACTTTTTTCTGTACTTCATCTGTAGAAGTTCCCAAACATGTGCATATGCATCAGTTAAAACAAGCTTGTGGTGTTTGTAGACATGTTAATACCATGGTATTCTCTGAAGTACCTTGGAGTCCTATATGACATGCTACTGAATGTAGTGAACACATGTGGTCTGTATACCAAAGTACCATATTGCATTTGACACCCTCACTGTACCTTTAAGGGTCTACAGAGAGCAAACAGTTCCAGCTTCAGTCATAAACAGTCAAATGAATCGCTGTGCTGTCTGTGAAGTGCACTTACGGAATGAAGACGATCTGATCCGCTTCCCTCACAGCAGGGCATGCTGGGATAGCACTCGGCCTACATCCTGCCCCGGGTCACGTCTTCATAAATATTCATGACGG
>NW_015519847.1:0-519 GCF_001515645.1 Sinocyclocheilus grahami | reverse complement strand
AACAGAATAAAATAATTAAAATAATAAAATAAAAAAGTATAGAAAATCATAATGTCGTGGTAATGTTGTTATGTTAATAAACTAAATATTGTAAACAAACAAATCCTTTGGTTTTACACAAACCCTTATTCACTTTTCCTAAACATGTACATATGCATTAGTTAAACATCAGCTTGTGATTTTTAGATGTGGTAATACCACGGTATACTTTAAAGTAGCTACTTTAGAGTGTAGAAAGTGGTGATTATTCATAAAACTACTGTAATGTCTTCACATTTATGTAGCTTGGTGAGCTGCAAAACACTTTTTTTGTTCCAAAGAAAAGCGTACAGGTTCAGACCTCACGAGGGCGAGTAAATAATGGCCGAATCCTTCCTTTCAAATGTCCACGGATGCTTTCACATCGCAAAAAACCCATTAAACTGCACTTAGTTTGCGGACAGAGGCTCTTCTGGTGTGGCCAGCGGATGGGGCGGTTCACGAGCAGGGCAGATCTCGGCCAGGAGAGAGACAGTCTGC
>NW_015519846.1:2015-2712 GCF_001515645.1 Sinocyclocheilus grahami | reverse complement strand
ATATGCTAAAAGAACAACGGGAAATGTGTGTGTGTGCAACCAAGTGTGAGACGAGAAGTATTATTTTAGAGACCCTACATCCTAGCTTTTAAGTGGATGGTTTGCATTACACAGCTACTTAGAAACGCATATAGGGGACATAGTTATATGTTTTAAATGGATGCATATGTTGAATATGATTGGATGAGATATCTGTACTGAATGACTGTAGATGTTTTCTTGCAAGAAAATAAATCTTCAGGAGTCTCATACTGAAATGGAAAATTGCCACGACAGAAGGTAAATGTTTTTGTCTGTTTTTTCCGGTTCTCTCCCTCAAGTATATTTATTCAAGTATTGCGAAAGTAACCTTTACATAAAGGCTTTAACTTACCTCCGTTTAATCTTCAGTTGCATATACCATGCCATAGCAGAGCATCAATCATGACAATGTGTGTTTGAACTACTCTGTTGAGCCATTGAGCTCATTTCTGAATCCTGAATCCAGTTTACGCCAAAGACCATATTAAGCTCCATCTGTTTGCTTTGTGCTTGTGCGATGACGAAGAGCGTGAGAAAACATGCCAGATCCTAGTTTCAGCAAACAGTTTTCACAGGCTTGGTGGTCATGCACACATCCTCTAACATGACATAAACCAGAGGTTAGGCTACTTTGGAAGATTCTGGGGATTAGATCACCTTATTTTAATAATAATAA
>NW_015519846.1:0-901 GCF_001515645.1 Sinocyclocheilus grahami | reverse complement strand
TATGTAGTCTTTAATAAAAAATGTCCCAGAAAAATGTCAGTAACTAAACTAAAATGAGCTCAAACTAAAGTCAAGTGTACTTGATTACTTGATAGGGCTTTCATTCTGTTGTTTTATATCGATGGTGTAGCTCAAATGTAGTCTAATTATAGTCACAATAGGGGAATAAGACAAAGTATAATAATAACGATAACAATAATAATAATACTAATAATATAATTTTAATTAAGTTTGTTTCCTAGAACCAAAGAATTTTTTTCTTAAATGTTGTGTACATTTTACAAAAAATAAAAAAATAAAAATTACTCTGTTACTCTGCTTTTCTTTGTCATTTTTAGTGAAGTTACTAGGAATTTATGAGTGAAAATAGATTCTACACCCATTTTTTTCAGTGTATAACTATAAAGATTGATTAAAGATGTCATGAACAAAGCGATGCGTGGTTGAAAGAAGAAATTAAAATGAACATCAAGATCACTGATTGAATATTTATTGATGTGGCTTCAAATTCAAATGTCAGCTAACCATTATTATTATTATTATTAATATTAACAATACATTTATTTTTTATTTTCCGACATTAAATCAATTTAGTTTCTAAAATGAGCCTGATTTATTCATGGATTCCAAATACAGGTATGGAAATCTATCAGCTAAACGTTATGCTGTCATACAAAATAAACATGTGGCCCCACCTTCAGTTCAATCTTACGTCCCTTCAGAGGGACAAGTGCTATAAAACTCTGAGTATAGGACTGTGTCTTTCTCATTGAACCCGTGGAGAGCTCGCCGCTCCTCACACATCATGGAGAGGATACAGAGCATGTCTATAGGAGCGCTGGTATGGACACTGTCTGTTGGACTTGCTGCGACACAAACCAGTAAGACTAATTTAAAACAA
>NW_015519845.1:2427-2712 GCF_001515645.1 Sinocyclocheilus grahami | reverse complement strand
TGTGACACTGAAGACTGGAGTAATGATGCTGAAAATGCAGCTTTAAATACAGCAATAAATTACATTTGAACAGATATTACAATAGAAAGATGCTATTTTAAATTGTAATAATGATTCACAATTAGTGTTGACAAGTACATAATGTAACCCACAATAAACGTGGTTAAATCATGTCTTCATTATAGACAAGCATGAATGTATGAAACAGCAACTGATTTAGATTATTTAGGTTTGTTTGGCCAGAAATGTTAACACATTATATATAGTTTTTAACAGCAGATGGCG
>NW_015519845.1:0-1944 GCF_001515645.1 Sinocyclocheilus grahami | reverse complement strand
TTTAAATGTGCATCACATGACCAACCTGAGCTCTCCTCCCTTCAGTCACACTTGCCTGTCTCTCATGTTTCAATCACACTGTTTACCTTGTCCTAACGTTGGATCAATGTGAATTTTGTGCACAATTGTAGTGTACAAGAATTGCAGAACTGTGCAATACATATTATGTTTAGCACAGTTTATGTTTGAAAATGTATAACTTTGTCTCTGCTATAACCCTGCATTTATGTCTATTCGATTTCTCTGAAAATTGCAGGCAAAAACATGAAAAAACAATGCTATAGGTTGGGACTGTCGAGCCAAACTAGCATGGAGGCCGCTGCTAACAACAATACAAGTAATAGCTGCGTGGAGCTATCTTTGATGCCAGAGGACAATACACTTCTACAGCTGGTTAAAACTACACTGATATCCTCCTGCAGATACCATCAAAACAGAGATGACGAGCTTTCGGTCAGAGATTGGACTGATTGTTGAAACCTTCCGATCGGAGGTCAAAACCAAAATGCATGCTCTACAACTGGAGATGGCAGGGCAAATTAATCCCATTTAGACTAAGCAAATCATTATGTCTGAGACTATGGAGAATATGGAAACAACGCTCAATTCCCACCACAACTTGCTAGAGACAATGGAAACCATAGTTTCAACTTTGAAAAACCAAATACAGAAGTTGCAAGAGCAACAACAAGACCTTGAGTATAGGAGTCGTTGCCAAAACCTGATATTTGCTCATCGTGCCCTTGCTCCGAAGCATCACGCCAGTGACAGGCCCAGAGCAATGATCGTTCGTCTGCACTATTTCTCCGATAAGGCCAAGATTCTTCAAGCTTCCAGGGAGCGCTGTGAGCTGACATTTCGCGGCGCACAAGTCCAAATTTTCCCCGATAGCAGTGCCGAACTGAGCCGTAGACTGGTGGGTCGTGGAGTGTACAGTCAAAGAAACAACATCAACAACAAAAAACTTAATTCTTAATTCTAAAGCGAGGTGTGCTGTGATTGGCCAGCTATCCAGTGCGTTGTGATTGGCCGAATACCTCAAGCGTGAGACGGAAATGCTACGCCCCTCACCATACTGTGATGCCCTGTCCGGCCGGAGCGTTATTTTCCCCTATAAGAGCGGGTGCAGCCATTTGTAATTTCAATGTGTCTGGCTTCCGGTCTCATCTACTTTAGCTGCACAAAACAGCTCGTTTTGCTGCTTCATATTGCAAACTGGTGTTGTTTACCATATTTAAATGTATTGCCTTAATTATAAACACAGTTTTACCGTTTACTGCACTTTGTTTATCTTGTTATTTCCCTACAGCGGCTAATGCATTGGAAGTCTCGCACATTCACAGAAAACAGCTTACTTCCTCGTTGAAAAACAAGACGGATATTGACGGCACACAAAAGCCACATTGAAATATGTGCCAATTGAAATGAACAAATAAAGCTCTCGTGGTCGCGATCAGGTGCTTCATTCAAATAATATTTAACCGCTATTTTCTCATTTTGATGCACTTCTGAAATGTTGGTGTTTATGCGAGAGTTTTGTGAGCTTTCCCAGCATATTCGTTAAATGTCAACCAATTAACATTTTAATTATTTTCTTTATGTTATGTATAAGAGTGTGCCCTCCTTTTGTTGAGAGAAATAATTTTTGATTCCCAAAGAACCGAACGGAAACATTTTGTTCTCAGTGTGAAGAACATATTAATAATCTGAAGAACTTTTTCCACTATAAAGAACCGTTTCACTGAGTTTGCTTGTCTTGGCATGAACAGTAATGGATTAGAAAGAATACAAATAAGAGAACTACATTTTACAGACCTCGACTCAGAAACATGCATAACAGACAGACTTACCTAGCAATGAAATATAATGATCTTTTATTCACCACTTTCAAAAATCATTTTTACAGTGACTCACTAAAAACTGTTTTTCTTTTAGTCGTTTCAT
>NW_015519844.1:0-2712 GCF_001515645.1 Sinocyclocheilus grahami | reverse complement strand
AGGCTATATCTTAAGTAACCTAATGGTACTGTAATCTGTTAATCATGCACATCATAAACCCGTCTTTTTAGGCAAGTGCCAAACAATGGGTGTAATGGCATGAAATGTTTTTAATACGACGGAAAGTGTATTTAACGTTATCACAATCTATTAAAAACATTGTAAGTTAGGCCAGTTAATTGTAATGATTTCATTTCCAAGGTTATTCAATCAACGGATACAGAGAAAACGAACAAAGAACACCGTATCAACGGAGCTTTTTGAAACTGAATCAGTTAAACCATTGAGTCGCAAAATGATTGACGGTTTCGAACCGCTTCAATCGGATCGCGAATCACGGGACTTCAGAGCGCGTATCGCAAATCATTTGATTTAGATCAGGATCTAAATCCCCATTATATAAAAAAATATATAATGTATCATATACATACGTTTTTTACACACTTTTTTTTTTGTTGAAAATTAACCCTCCAGTAGCATTATTAGATTTGCTTATGGCCTGTAGTTCAGATGTTATTTTAAACAGATCGAAGAAATATTTTAACAGTGAAAAATTACTTTAGCTTAAATTAAAGCTATATATTTAAAACCTACTTTCATAAAAAAAATATTTCGAAAGATTATTATATTTTTTGCCATATTCATGTATAGTTTTACAGTCGCAACACCTCAAATGACTAAGATAAAGTGGCGGAACCCAGTTAACGGTACCACGGTCACTGTTGTAGCGGGCTGGTCTGTGGAGGCAGGTTGAATGATGCGTCATATTTACGCGACGCTGTTTTAAGGAGCGGCGCTTTGTATGGAAATCGACCGAGGATTTGTCAAGTTAAATTAACAGCTTAATAAACTCCAGGAACATGGGTCCAGTTGAGGTAAATAATACGATCAGAATCTTATTCAAGTTATTAGCAAGCACAAAGTTTTAAATCATTGAAAACCATGGGAAACATGGTTCAGCCTGCAGTGTAATCATTGACTCTAAGCAGTTTTAACAAATGGTTCATATACATTTTTATATGCCAACAATTATATTTATGCACATAGAAATGTATAAATTATTGGCAATCGTGTTCCTGACACATGTTTATCTCTCCAGCTCCTGCATATGTCCGTGTTCTCTCAGAGTTTCTCTCCCTGCGGGCGTTTCCTTGCAGCGGGTAATAACTATGGAGAGATCGCGGTGTTCAGGTTAGTGATCAGTTTAATCATGCAGTTATGGCAGTTTAGGTGGCGTTGTTAGCCAGCTGGTCTCCTATTGTTTGTTGATGTACGTGTGTAAGCATCTTCTCTCTCTCTCTCTCTCTTTCTCTCTTTCTCTCTATCTATCTCTCTATCTCTCTCTCTCTCTCTCTCTCTCTCTCTCTCTCTCTCTCTCTATATATATATTGGACTGCAGATGAAAAGTAGTTATTGTTACTAATTCTGGCATATTTACATGGTGTATATTTATACAACAATGTTCATGAATATGCATGGTCCCTATTAAATAAACCAATAAATAAAAAATGTAAAAAATATATATATATATTGCGTGTTGATGTTTAAGTGTTCTTGTTCTTACAGTCTTTCAGCTGCACTGAGTCCAGATGCATCACAGGCGAGCCAGAAGCCCATCCTTAACTTCACTGGTTAGACTGAGATTTAATTTTTCAAAGATAATTTTACCTTTACAACATGTGTCCTAGACTATCCAACTCCCAAACATTACGTGTATCCAGTATTGCAACAATGACAAGTGAAAGGGCTTTTTAATTGTTTCAGCTCATGATGGTCCTGTGTTCTCTCTTCTCTCCACGGACACTCATCTCCTGAGTGCTGGGAATGGAGAGATCAGTGCCTGGAGTTGGGCAGAGCTCATCAAAAAAGTAAGAGTCAGTTGTTCAGTAAATGTTTGAGTATTTTTTTGGTGTTGGGGAAAATGTATATTCCTTTTCATAGTTGTGCTTTGTACATATGGATACGGTAAAAAAAAAAATTGTATATTTTTGTCTCCACAGAGCACCAAAGCTGCATGGACAAGGAAACCCAGTTATGAGTGAGAGACTCAAGATAGTGATAGTTCATTTGGTTTTATGACTTTCATTATTGTGGGACCTGCCTGAATGTGATTTCAAATGTTTGTGCAATCTCTCATTCCATACAGGACTAGTCTTGAAATACCAGAGATCAATGCAATGATCATTAACCCAAAGGTTTGTACTTCACCTATTTGTGTTGGTTATTTCTAATACATGCTTTTCATTAAGGAACCATATTTTGTAGTTAGCTGTAATAAATGGTTCTATTTAAATGAGATTATTAATTAATGAATTAATTAAATTATATATTTGTGTATGTCTAGGTATCTTAAAGTTTATCAATTTATTGCTCGTTTTTACAAAAAATTCAGGACAACAGCTTGATAGTTGGAGGAGGTGACAATAATATTCACATCATGGACATGGAGACTGGCATCTTTAAGGTCAGTTAGACTACATCTTTGTATCTCCAGGGACAATATTTTGAAGGCCCGCCAACACGGTATGATTTCCCCTCTTGCACTTCTGCTTAAATAATAGCTTAAAAAAACGTGTTCCTAAGGAAATATAATAAAATAAATATCTAACAAAACTGTTTAAATGAATTGACATTTTCCAAATATAGAGATAGTTACTGCAGACTGTTTTGTAACACCCTATACTGAATTCACAAGCAGACATTACAAAAAAA
>NW_015519843.1:2292-2712 GCF_001515645.1 Sinocyclocheilus grahami | reverse complement strand
TGACAATAACATGCATTTACAAATAGTTTGAATTTTAAATTTCGCACACAAAGCTAAATGGCTTCTGAAGACTTGAAATACAGGGTGGAAGTCATATAGACCGCTTTTATAGCACTTTCATTAGCCTATTCTTTCTTGTCATTTTTGAAGCTTTCATTAGTAAGGGTGGAAAAACAGCAGGAACATTCTGCCTAACATCTCCTTTTGTGTTCCAGTGAAGAAAGAAAGTCATATAACCCATACTGGAATGACATAAGGCTTAGTAAATGATGAAAGAATTTTAACCATTTAAACGAGGGTAATAGTGATATTTTGTCTGCTCTTTCTCTTGAGCTGATCTCTGTTCTTCACTCCTGGACGTCTTCTGAGTGGCAGGCCACCTCTGGACAGTCTGACAGGCAGAGGAATCAGCATGTCCTG
>NW_015519843.1:0-763 GCF_001515645.1 Sinocyclocheilus grahami | reverse complement strand
AAAAAAAAAAAAAAAGTAATCTGAAACAGTGAGGGGTTAAATTGGGATTTTGGTGTTGGGGGAACACAAAGATTATGGTGCACTTGGTAAGATTTGACATGACCCATTTCCACTCCTAATAAAAAGCACAATTACCTATTTGTAATAGCACTTTATACACAAAACAAAGGAAAAAGAACAGACAAGTGTATTTGGATCAGCAGGTATGATATTGCTTATGAGGTATTTGGTGTAATACTGTGGTGCAGTACAGTAAATGTAATATTATACCACAGGCTTTATGATATTTACTACATCTCTCTGACAGCTTAGTTTGCTGGGTATCCTTTTGGCAGATGAGAGAGTCATACAGTATATCAAAGAGATAATGTAATGTGGCGCCTTAAGCGTACCATAACGAAGGAGCAGTGTCACCTTATATAACTGACTTATTTAAGACAATTATCTTTTTAGCTCCCTTAATTGCAGGTAAAACAGTCGGTGCTGTGCTACCCATTATTTTGGCAGAGGAAAACAGCTGACTGCTACATGCATACATCTTTTATTTTCAGCTTTTAGGTTTCAGCTGCGCCACACAATGGCAAGTAGGAGGATGAGAGAGAACAAAGAAAAAATAAATCAAATCTGATTCTTTTAGCTTACAGTAATGACATAGCCACAAACTGAAACAATCCTCCTCTTGACTTCAAATGCGCATTTGTCTTGCTGCACTAACATTTGAACCAAACAGAACACATAAAAGTGGCCGCTTTCTTTGCCAGTT
>NW_015519842.1:2031-2712 GCF_001515645.1 Sinocyclocheilus grahami | reverse complement strand
GCAATTTTCAGACTCAAAAATCAAAAATACATTGCACTGGAACAAAACTATAGTTACCCAAAGTATTTTAAGCAAATGATGTCAACATGTTGACCTTAAAAACAAAAAAGGAAGTAGCTAAAGGAAACAATAATGTTTTGTTATGCTGACCACATATGTCTCATTTTTGATGCTATCTTGTTTTTTAATGCCGAGTAGTTTGAGTGACGTGTATATACAATGCAAAAAGATTAACTGCATGATTCTGTCCAGTGCTTTTCCGTATGTTAGGTGTCTTCGTGTTGTTCAGCATTTACAGCCACTCACATAATCCTGATTGTGTGACTATTTCATACAATGAATTAGCTTTACACAGCCTGCAGGTCATGGCCTGTAATTTAGTCTTGGCCCAAACATGTATCCACTTAAAGGAAATAAACCTTCTGGAGGAACAGTCCATTGTTGTTCATGAAAATGAATTGTCTAATAAAAGAATTTCCCACCGCAATTGCAAATTGCAGACAAGTATATTTTTTCCACATATTAAAAATGTGTATGCAACAATGTTCTGATAAGTTATCATTTTATTCGTTTTCAGTAGTTTTCTTTTATCTTTTTTTATTTTTAGTTCACATCTGCGAGACTAAATGACTGAACCTGGTACAGTTTTCCATTTATTTTCCAATTAACATCAACCTATAT
>NW_015519842.1:0-384 GCF_001515645.1 Sinocyclocheilus grahami | reverse complement strand
AGAATGAGAGTCCAAACAGCTGATAAAACATCACAATAATCCGCACATGACTCCAATCAAGCAATTAATGTCTTGGGAAGTAAAAGCTTCTGGCCAGTGAAAAAGTCCATGCCCTGTTGTCCTCTCACTGCTCTATCTGTGCATATTACTCTCCTGATTCAGATGAGACCAAAAAAAGTTCACTGGAGAAAGCAATATTATGGATAGAAGAATCATATTTTGGCCGGAAGCAATGGTTTAAAGTTAAAAACATTGTAATAATGAATTTGCTAATTACAAACATTGAAGCTTTTCCCTTCACAATACATTAATGGTTGGACTGGAGTCATGTGGATTACTTCTGGATTATTGTAATGTTTTTATCAGCTGTTTGGACTCTCATTC
>NW_015519841.1:834-2713 GCF_001515645.1 Sinocyclocheilus grahami | reverse complement strand
TATATATATATATATATATATATATATATATATATATATCTTACACCAAATATTTGTAGATATTTTACTGGAAAATAAGACAAAAAAAAACTGATTAAGAATATTTTCTGCAGTGTGTACAGTGTATGTATCAACGAGAGCAAGAAAACTTAATCAAACACTCATTTGTCAGAGAAAAGAATCTGCTACAGGGTCATGAAACAAATATTCCTCTGTTTCAACCTCATTCTTTGAGAAGCCCAAATAGCGTCTTCACTGTTTGTGCTGCAGCCTCTCTTGACGTAAAAAAAGTCAGTATTTATGAAGCAGAGTGGGCAATGAGTGGACCTTTTCATCTCCACTGGGTATTCTTCTGTAGACGCATTCAGGGGGTGCAATTTTTGTTATGTGTGGAGATGAGAAGCATTTCGGATAACCTCATTCCCATGTACGCAAAAGAGCCAACAGTGACGGAGATGTGCCCACACACAGATACACACTCATGCAGAGAAGGGAACCCTTTAGCTGTGTGACTACCTTGCTTGGATAATTCATGTTATTGACTTTTGATTGCAGTAGCATGATGACTTGCTTTTTGCGTTCTATTTGCCTGATGTCATTATACCACTACTACTAATTACCTCGAAGGGGAACATATACTCACATGTTTGTTTTCCTACCACCATTGAAAGTTTCTATTAATTCTTATTGTTTTAATATTGAACTAATGATATTTTCTATCTCCTAATCCAAAATGAAACCCTTTTACATTTTTATGAATTAGTTATTTAGTATGTTTAAAAAGCCATTTTAGATTTGTTCCCTATGATGTGACCAACTAAGACAGGATGTTATTCCAGAGGCCTCCATTATCTTCCTCAAGGATTCCATGAGGATTATTTGCATGATGCATGCCCATTTTGTTGTTGCCAAGGAGAATAATCCTGAGCTATCCTCCTATAGTGAAAGCCATCCATAAAGCTTGTGATCACAAGCTGCCACAAATTAAATAACATAAGTAGGACCAACGTAGTAAAAGCAAGAGACAAATAATATGCCCAGAAATTAATCAAATCACTTTGTCATAGCACCATATATAAACTGTGTAAATGTACTCAATAAACAATATAAAAATCTTCTCACAATAAACAATGCATTATTATACACAAACTAACATTATAATAATGGTATTACTGAAAATAATGACATTTGGAAGGAAAAAAATTGCCTTTTTGTTATGGAGTACATTCTCTCTTACTAAAGTGATTTAACCCAATCTGTGTTAGCAAGTAACAAACCATTTGAAAGGATGTTGTGTTTGGCTTTGGACTGTTAATTTAGCCTCTGATTGTGTGTTTCCGAAATCGCATCTGTTGGTGAATGAAAACATGAATTATTTATTCATAACATAATATGTAAATGGTTGATCTGTATTCAATGTGAAAGATCTAGACCCTCAGGGAAACAGTGTTTGGTCTCCAGTGATGTTTGATTGCTCTCATTAGACACAGATCAGGTTTGTTATAACACCAGATAATCAAGACTGAAGAAGCACAGAGAGGTATTTTATGAAACCTAAAATGATCTAGCAACATCTAACAAAGGTTGAGGCAGTAGTAGTAAACACTACTGTTCCAATTTTTAGGGATGGATGAGAGATAGTTTTTAACTGCAAAGCTGCATTTATTTGATTAAAATTTCAAAAGCAGTAATATTGTGAAATATTATTACAATTTGAAAGAAGTGTTTTCTTTTCTATTATGTTTTACACACACACTACAACAGTTGTAGTATATACTGTATGTATACATACAGTTCCATAAGCTGGCCCTGGGCTATGGGCCATATTGTTGAGTCCTCACTAGTTCAATGTCACACACACTAAAAGCCTCAATCGTTA
>NW_015519841.1:0-368 GCF_001515645.1 Sinocyclocheilus grahami | reverse complement strand
CCTACCTGGCTTTCTGGAGCTAGTTTTACTATTGACATGTATTAGGGATGTTAGGATGGACTTCAAACTGTTAACACAGGGGTTTTATCCCTATCTTTTCACCTACTCCTTGTATTAAACCCTACATCTTTACGAGGGATTTGCATAGCAGGTGGACTCCAACACAACACAAGTTAACAAATGAAACAGAGGTTTTAAAATTGCAGTTAATCCTTTTCAATGAAAACAACTGTGAAAGGATTAACAGCTTACAACAAATCAAATACAGATAAAACTGTTTCCTAATCTTGACAATGAATATGGTATGCTTCCTCCACAAACAAACAAAAAAAAACAACAGTGCCTCTACCTCAATATACATATAAGAA
>NW_015519840.1:1906-2713 GCF_001515645.1 Sinocyclocheilus grahami | reverse complement strand
AAAAAAAAAAAAGACACTACTGCTACTACTACTAAATTGCTGATTTGCACTATTAGATTAAAATAAGATAACAATATGTATATAATGTGTTAGATAAAGGACTTAAATTATCTCTTTGCATTATAAAAGGCAGTGATGCTGTATAATAGATCCTACATAAATCAAGTTGATGCATAGTCTTTGTCATATGTAATATTGTTGAATCAAATTTATAATGGAGCCTATCTCCAATCATGTGTTATTATTCTGCTCAGAGCACATGTATCCATTCATCCTGAATGAAGCCATTATAAATCAACACCTCTCATAAACATTCATCATACTGTGAGACAGAGAAATCCCCCCAGATCAAGTAGATCTCACTAACACACAGCAAACTCTTTACACATATCTCATGACTTATCTTAGTTATATGCATCAGGCATAACGTACGAGTGTCTGGTTGCATATAATGCAGCAGCTATGTTTGGCATGCATCCTTTTCCCGGTGACAACGTGAAGACAGATCTCCATGTTATGGCTGCAAATTATGAGAGATACAATGAGATATTATGGCTTATGCTGGCCTACTCTGGTTCCTTCCACAGGATTCACAGTAGACAGATGTGTGTCATTAGTCTTTACACATCATGAACATTAAAATTACAGGAAGAGTTTACCCTCTAAGGTTCTCATTTCTCATTTGCGCTTGTGCTTATTCACTCCTGGGACTTCAAGACACGGCAATGACATAAAACTGCACTGGTTGTCACATCTCGTGGCAATAAATTACATTTTGTTCCTCACACAAAACTGAAGTATGTTTTT
>NW_015519840.1:0-523 GCF_001515645.1 Sinocyclocheilus grahami | reverse complement strand
GAATGTTGACAGGAAGCCAAAGTATTACACTTTCAAATGAGCTCAGACTGAAATTCAAGACTACAATAGTGTGTATTATTAAGCCAGTCCTGACTAACAGAAAATGCACACTGTACTTGTGAATGCATACTAGAGAAAAATATAACAGAAATGTTCTCACACAGGGAGCCACTGCTATGGAACTTTACTGCAAGTCACAGCTGATATATGACATGCTGATTGCATATGTTAAAATATAAGCCATGTGAGACTTTTCTTTTCCCCAAATCATTTCATCTACTGCCACCACCATGGCTGATAAAGAAAAGGACAAATGGCACAATATAGACACATGACATGACAGTCTGCTGTGACAGTCAAAACATTTGAGCTCTTAGAAATCACACACTTACAGTCAATTCATATCTTTGTGTTATTAACTTTCCTTTGAGCTTGATTTACACTACTGTTTAAAGGTTTGGGGTCGGTACCATTTAAGACTTTTGAAAGTCTCTTATGTGCACCAATGCTGCATTTATTTGAT
>NW_015519839.1:1924-2713 GCF_001515645.1 Sinocyclocheilus grahami | reverse complement strand
CATCTCTAATTATTGGCGACATCAGAAATGGATATTACATAATAGCTGCTTTTTGGAAAATTTTTGCAATTTAAAAAATTTTAAAAAGCCCTGCTCGCGACAGACGGCACCCCGGTTGGGAAACACTGGTCTAAAGCAATAACAACAACAGCTGCAGTGAAAGTGGCAATGTGCGGCTAACCAAGTGACTCACAGTTTACTGTCAACACTCTTGAAAAACATTTTCTGTCTCAGGAGATCATACAAACAGGCTAACACCTGAAGAAATTGATATAAAAACATTGGCCTAGCAAAAAAACAAAAAAAACAACGGACACTACAATATAATATTAATACTGAAGTCCTTGGGGGTGATTTTCAGTACAGTCGGTAGCATGACACACAATTTCTCTAGTTAACACACAAACTTTGTCTGTTGAGTCTTGTTCTTCCAAGCTCTGCTTTTCATTGAGATCATGAAAACTGCACCTGTGTTGGGCTGTTGCCTTGTTCTTTGCCAAGCAGTAATTGAAATGTTATTGCCAATCTCTCCCTTTCATCTTTTCTCCTCTCCACCTTTTCTCAAGGACAAAGGAGCCACATTGCTATCCGTTTATGCACTGAAAAGCTCTCAATAAAGAGATACAGTTATTTTTTGTGAGACAAAATAAAGACACACTCTCTCTGTCTCATGACCATGTTTTTGCATTATGTATTATTATTATTTATTCTTAAATTGTCAGCCTTTTTGCTCCTCATAAATTCACAACAAACAATTGTTCAGTCTGTATTTAGGATCAACATTAACAT
>NW_015519839.1:0-596 GCF_001515645.1 Sinocyclocheilus grahami | reverse complement strand
TGCATGCATGCATATGTGAATTAATTTTAGACTCTCTCACTTGATTGGCCATCTGCTTCCACTGATGTGAGGCTGCATAATCAGAAAGGTGAACAAATCAGGAGGCTTGACTCCTCAGACCGCAGTTTCCATAGGCAGCCACTAATGCAGAAAAAAGAAAGTGCACTTATTACTGAAAATGAAAGTGTAATTATTACTGATGCATATGGCTGACCTGCCCATATTATTAAGCGCTATACATCTATGTGTTTTCAAATCGACAGATGCTGTATTTCTGTCAATGCATTTGTGCATTTTTACATGACTACATCAATGACATTGCACATTAATTAAATTGTAGAACAAATGTGAAAATCCATCTGTTTTTAGTAATTATTATTTTGACTACACTGATCATGAGCACCTTATCACGATTTTTTTTCAAAGGGTAGCTGATGCCACCTAGTGACAATGTGGTGGCAACTACTAACTGCAATAAACAGTATTTTTTATAATTGAAGTGATTATTAATGATTACGTATAATAATTATCATTCTAATAATAAATTATGTGGAATGCATGATGTCTAAATGTAATAAATAATTAAACAAACAAAA
>NW_015519838.1:2513-2713 GCF_001515645.1 Sinocyclocheilus grahami | reverse complement strand
GCATCGCTCCTGACATCTCTCCTGCAGTTCGTGCTGCGAGGAGAGCCTTCAACCCGATTTGCGCTGAACTTATTAAGAGAGGCATCCGTTTCCAAATGAACTTCCCTGCCGTGTTGGTCTTCAAGGTGAATGGCATTCAGAAAACTTTCAGAGATCCGAAAGATGCCAAAGAGTATATGGACGGTAGTATGTGAACTATT
>NW_015519838.1:0-671 GCF_001515645.1 Sinocyclocheilus grahami | reverse complement strand
TAGATGAGCTTAAGGAGGCAGCTCTGGATATGTGTAGTGGCAAATCACCTGGGTTGGACGGAATTCCCCCAGAATTTTACACTACCTTTTGGGACAGTTTGGGCCCTCTACTTTTCGATATGTTTCAAGCTGCTGTCGACAGAGGGTCTTTCTCCAGAGATATAAATATTGCAGTTATTTCGCTTTTGCTCAAAAAGGACAAGGACCCTAATGATTGTGCAAGTTATAGACCTTTGTCCCTGCTAAATGCTGACCTGAAAATTTATGCTAAATTACTTGCACGGAGGCTTCAGCCTTTTATGACCAAGCTCATCAGCTGCGACCAGACAGGTTTTATCAAAACTAGGTTAGCATCTGATAATGTTAGAAGATTACTCCATATTATACATGGTACATCCTCTTTAACTCTTCCTACCGCTGTCCTCTCCCTAGATGCTATGAAAGCCTTTGATCGTCTGGAATGGTCTTATCTGTGGTCTGTGCTGGAGGTCATGTCTCTGGGGTCCTCTTATATTCGTATGATTAAGGTACTTTATGCGAATCCCACAGCCATGGTACTGACAGGCAGTACTTGTTCTTCTTTGTTTGATATAGCTAGAGGATCTCGACAGGGATGCCCCCTAAGTCCGTTTCTCTTCACTCTATCACTTGAGCCGCTGGCACAGACTATA
>NW_015519837.1:2251-2713 GCF_001515645.1 Sinocyclocheilus grahami | reverse complement strand
GTGTTGCAGCGGATTGAGGTTTTCTGTGCTGGACGCAAAAACCAGTAGACAAACAGTTTGAAGATAAAATCCTATTGTTCTGCTATGCTATGTGCATTCATATGGTTAAAAATGAAAGCTTTGTTTGTAGTGGTCAGCTGTCGTGATTTGGTTTTGATGTGGCGCTGTGTCCGGCGTGGATACTGTGTTACTGTTCCAAGGACAGTTTGGCTTCCCACGAACATAATACACCAGATCTTTGTTCTGCATGAGTTCAGACCAGGCCTGCGCAGTATATCTTAAAGATATCTTTGTTTTATTATTTATTGTTTGTAATTATGCTTACTTTTGAATGCATCATATCTTTATTGTTATTTATTATCTTCATCATTTTTGTGTTTTTTATTTATCGTTATTGCTATTTTAGCATTTTTTTTATCCTCATCTTTATATTATTTTTATCATTTGTTGACCGTTTAAAAA
>NW_015519837.1:0-461 GCF_001515645.1 Sinocyclocheilus grahami | reverse complement strand
TATACTGCCAGCTTTTTAAAATGGTGTGTACACACTACATTCTTGCCAACTTTTACATAAGTGGACTTGAAGCAAAAGAGCTGAATTATTTTGGCCGCCGTTTATTAGTAATGCAGTATATATCGTGTTCTGCCAGCTGTTTTTAAATAGTGCTTGTGAAACGTAGTGTGTTGTATTTTTGGTCACATGACCACGTGGAGTTGCATGTTTAATAGCACACTACATTGTTGCCGTTTTTCAGATTTTTTTTATAGTATGCAAAATGCTTGAAGTCGTTTGCTATATTATTACTATAGCTGTATGTTAGTATTCAAGCATACTGCATAATGAACAGTATGTATTGTGTACTGACAGTTGTTAAAAAATAAAAACTATGTAGGACAACAGTAAATTCAAAATGCTTATGTGAAGTACTAATAGTATGCTATATATATATATATATATATATATATATATATACA
>NW_015519836.1:0-2714 GCF_001515645.1 Sinocyclocheilus grahami | reverse complement strand
CATGTTGATCGGTTTAATATCTGCTTATTTGTTAATGTGCCGAGTCATTCACAGGGCTTGATGAGGCTTTGTGTACTACAGAACAATAATTTCAGATTTCAAAGCTTGTTTGAAGATTTAAAAATGGAAAAATATTTCCTATAGGGTGATGATGTGTTAACACGAAGCTCTGAGCTCATCCACTCCGGCGAGTTAACGCGGCTAGTGCGGCCCGGTAAGATGCAGCAACGCAGCTACTTCCTGTTTGACCACCAGCTGGTGTTCTGTAAGAAAGACGTCCTGCGGAGAGACCTGCTACACTACCGTGGCTGTATGGACGCTGACCTACTCGAGCTGATCGACCTGCCTGATGGACGGCACGCTGAGCTGGGCCTCCTGAAGAACGCATTTCTCCTACGGCATGCAGAGAACCTGAATGTTCTGTGTGTGTTGTGCTGCAAAAAGTGCCAGGACAAGCAGCGATGGCTGCAAGCATTTGCTCGAGAGCGCAGACGGGTACAGGAAGACCAAGAGATGGGTGAGTCTCACAGTTGAAGGAATATGTGTTCCATTTTGGTATGAAATGGTAATGCCATGAATTCAAAGAATGACGTTCATTATTTTCGTTGCTTTTCAGGGATAGAGATTACTGAGGCCCAGAGGAAGCAAGCAGTTCACAACGCCAGGAAATCTAAACAAGGAAAAATTAAAAGTATGTATCTTTGTTGTCTTGTGCCATTATTGGAACTGAGGTCAAAGCAGGGTTATGATAGTTCTATTATATATTTCTATTTTTTTCATGTTTATTTTTCATTTCAGTTCTAAAGTGTCTTTTCCAATTTAGTTTAGTTTTTATTCTGTCGTTGTAGTTTTAGTTTATTTTCTAGTTCCAATTTATTTAGTTTTTATTTTAGATTTAAAAGATTTATTTAAAAATATTTATCTATAGACATTTTCATGTTTAATACAGGTGAGATAAACCATATTTCCAAAACTACAAATTCATGTTTGGACATTTTTATTTTGGTTTTGGACTGTTTTTCATTACGTTTTAATTACATTTTTTTTTGTTAACAATAACGACACCGGGTCAAAGTCTCTTTGGTATTATTTTTTATTTTTTTTTGTATTTTAATTTTAATTTGTCTTCTCAATTTAGTTTAGTTATTGTTAGTTTTTCGTTTTAGTTGTTTAGTTTTCTTTGTATTTTATTTTAGTTTAAATATTTAGGGTTTCCAAAGATAATGAGCTAACTGGTATAATTAAAAAATGTTTAATGTTAATTATTGATGTTAAATTAAGATTAGAAAGCGTAAAGCATTAAGTATAATTGATTTCTAAAGGCATTTTCATCTTTAATACAGGCAGGTCATAAAGGTTTTAGGTTTTATAATGTACCGTATATCAAAAACTAAATTTGTGGACATTTTTTTTTTTTTTAATTTCAGTTGGTTGTCACAAATATTTATTTTCTTTTAGTTTTCGTTCATTCAGTGACAATCTTGTCCATGGCCCCAGGCAGCTATTTTCTATCTAGGCAATATGTATACATGGGAAATTAAATGATTTCCAAAAACTGTTGGCTAAGATTTCATTTTAATACCATGATGAACTCATACTCTCATTTTATGTCTGTGCACCTCTAGAAATGAATTATTCTGATCATCCTGTGCCTCCTCACCATCAGCCGCTACATCCTCTCCATCAGCGGCATGTGACAGTGCCAACCAGCATCCCCCAGCAGCAGGTCTTCTCTTTAGCAGAGCCAAAGAAGAAGCCATCTCACCTGTTGTACTCGTTTGCACGCAGTGCCCTCTTCAGGAAATGACAAAAAGAGACACTTCAGACACATTTAGTGTTTACATTGCGCTGATGAGATCCATAAATAATGAAATATTACTGGACTACACATCTGTTATGTCATACTCTAATGCATACACACTAATGTGTATATTTATATACATATAAGTATGTGTGTACAAATGACATATGTGCCTCAGTATAAAGGCTCATTATTGAGCCTTAAGTCAGTGTGCTAGTGTGGAAAGTGTTAGTTATTTTATAGTCATGTCATTTTACTGATATGGTCAAAAAGCTGCTTCCCATTGGGTTTCTTCCATCCGTCAGCTCACCTAAATGGGTGTCTTTTATGACAAAGACTTGTGTTCTGCTTTTTAACTAAATGTCTATATAATTATATTGCTTTACCTGAGGCTGGAGCCTTGTAAAATGTAAAGACAGCACACACTAACATTTATGAATCTGTAAATAAACTAGAACCAAATTGCAGTTTTTTTTTTTTAAAGTTTCAGTTGTCTCTGTGGTATAAAGAGTCTGAATGCATCTATAGGATAAGTGAACACAAGGCTCACTGTCTGCACACCTGCCTGGATACTGTTACACTGTTACACTGTTAGGTGGAAACAAAGCGCCTCGTGTCTTTGCCTTCATTCTGCTGTTCGCGTTCACGTTGAGAGTGCAGACAGGTATTTTGGGGGAAACCGTTTTAACAATACCGGATTGGATCCGAGCATTTGAGATTACCGGTCCAAATGATTGACTGAATGCTATGAAGACAGCGCGAGAAGAAGGCGGGCAGGGGAGCGAGGATGATGCGGCACGAGAGGACGCCACAAGTGTGAGTGAGTAATTCATGCCGCTAGACCCATAGATATATATACATATCTATGGCTACACCCCTTAAATATCACAATGAAAACCAAAGTTTCCGACAA
>NW_015519835.1:1587-2714 GCF_001515645.1 Sinocyclocheilus grahami | reverse complement strand
GGATTTTGGCTCCATATTCTCCACCTTGTTGCCTGGGGCAAATGCTCGTTTGGCTCCTCCTGAGGGGCGTGGTGTCCTGGACGGGTTAGAGTTTAAAGTGGCTCTAGGGAGCACCTGGAAAGAGAACCTGACAGAGCTCAGCGGGGGTCAAAGGTCAGCTTTTGCCAACTCTTTTGCTAAAAGTGGCATATCGCTTTTTCCTAAAATCAATAACCATTTTGGTTATGGCTCTCCAAGCCAACATTTCTTGGCCACAGATCCATTAGAGCATAAGATTGTGGATTGGTTACCGCATATTTCCCTGTACATGTGCTGTCCATTGACCATCTGATACCTTTATTTGTGTTTCAGGTCTCTGGTGGCACTTTCTCTGATTTTAGCTATGTTGTTGTTCAAACCTGCTCCCATTTACATCCTGGATGAAGTGGACGCCGCTCTAGATCTCTCACATACACAGAACATTGGACAGATGCTGAGAACACACTTTACACACTCACAGGTACTACACGTCATTCATTTTGACATTTATTTTTTGAGTATATGTCAATTTTCCAGTGTTTCAGTAACAGATTTTGATCACAACAGATACTTTTACGTTTTTTTTTTTTTCATATTCGTTGCAGTTTGTTGTGGTGTCTCTAAAAGATGGAATGTTCACCAATGCAAACGTGCTCTTCAAGACCAAATTTGTGGACGGCATCTCCATGGTCACTCGCACAGCTCAGACACATGAGGGAAAGGTTTTGTTCCAGCGCACTCAGGAGAAAACCAGGGACAAACGCCAGCGACAGATGCTGGCTAGCTAAACACACTTGCTATATTGCACAAATATAAAGATAGAAGCCAGATATATTAAGCTTTTATCACTTTCAGTTGAGAAAATGAAATGGTATATTTAAAATTATTAGTACTAAAAGCATTTTTGGACATCAGATTTGTGCAACTAATGCATGTAGAATTGCTCTGTAAATCAGCATTTTCCATTGCCTATTTTAAAATGCTGTTACACTCACAAATGTTCTCCGCATTATTGACGTTATGGAGTGTAGTTGCTCTACAACTTTTTAATCCTGTGAGTCTGTTTTCTCTCTCTGTGCACTGTATTTCAATATATTTGTTTGTAGGAT
>NW_015519835.1:0-1075 GCF_001515645.1 Sinocyclocheilus grahami | reverse complement strand
ATTTAATGGGCAGCATTGGGCACAAACCACAAAGGATGAGATGAAACCCAGTATAACATGCCCCTACAAAGATTTAATTTATCCATTATGGAAAATATATTTTCACACATGCAAACATGGACAAAGGCAGGTTTGAGGTTTGAATTTCCTTTATGTTACAAACTTCCCTTTAATACACACTTAATACCTTTACACAACCCTCATTTAAAAAAACATTCCGTTTTAATCAAAAGTTCCCACCTAACCAGTAAGATAGATCTTTGTCCCTTCTGCTTGACTTTCTGACACCACCTTTTCTAACAGCACTGAATGAATGAAAGCAAAAGGTTGACTCAATCAGTATCTTTACTCGTGAAGGATGGGGGAAACAAACTGGAGGGGTGTTTACATAGAAACCTGCAGTAGTCACTCAACCCCCTCGAATATAATTCAGTGTATATGGTTCATAAGAGCAGTTCTGGCCCTGATCAGTCTCTTGCTAAAATAAGCAGTTTCATGTGCATAACTGCAGAAAGCCTTCTGCTTCCCAAACTCCATGATTTCCAGCATCTTGAACACACAACCCAAGATGAAAGGAGTCAAGTGTATTCTCACACTTGCATGTACTGAGACTTTTAACCAGGTTAAAAAGGTTGGTGAAAATGTCTAAGCAAAACTAGATAATGCTCACTGTAGCCAAATGTAGTCTTTGCACATTGGTTAAAGCATCAGGTAAAAGAGTTCACACATGGAAAAAAGGTTTAGGGCCGACACCGAGCTGTTGGAGTGTGCAGATAATGGCAAAATGTTTGTATATGCAACTTGGCTGTGAAGATTATTACAGAAATGTATGGTGGAGATTCTCAAATCAACCCTCAGGACAGTGTGTGTTTGGGCAGGTTATTCATGGCAGGGCTTGTATTTTTCTTCTCATTGTCTGGGCTTTGTCCTTCAGGTCTGGACGGCTGTCTGTCTCCATTGTAGCTAAAGAACGCTGAAGCTGTTGCCGACTTCTCTCGAACAGACACTCCCACTGATCACTCTCTACAAACATAAAACAGCATCAATTTTATTAGTGAGAAGGTTTCGATCCAAC
>NW_015519834.1:2306-2715 GCF_001515645.1 Sinocyclocheilus grahami | reverse complement strand
GTGTGCGTGTGCGTGTGCAGAAACAAATGTCCTCACCGTGAGTCTGTTAATAATGACGATCAACACGCTCCCAAGATTCGTCCGGCTGTGTGTGACGTCCAAACTTTGTTCTTTGGCAGCGGCGAGAGTTTCTCATCATCTTCAGACGGAGAAAGTCAACAGGACGTCCGGCGTTCACTTTCTTCAGATGTATTTCTACTTCCTCCACAGTCTGAGAAATGAGCAAAGGTCTGATTTCAGCTGTTTAATATGCAATAACTCCATCGGCTCTGAGGGTCAGAGGAGGCAGATGCTCATGAATAAAGAGAGAGTTAAAGATGCGTGAACTTATTAATTACAAGTTTGAAATCCTTTTCTGCTTTACAAGGTTATTGTGTGTTTGTGTTTTCTGCTCGGACAGACCTGTCAC
>NW_015519834.1:0-479 GCF_001515645.1 Sinocyclocheilus grahami | reverse complement strand
GACTGCCACCCTGTGACTGATCTGAGAACAGCAGGAAAACACCTCGCATGATGAAGTGTTATGATGGTGTTTATGGTGTTATGAGTTTGTGATGCTGCACAATTACCTTCTCAGCATCATTATATGCACATCTACTACTTCCTGTTTGAGTAGACTCAGTGAGGGACGAGCTGGAATCACTGTCGGTCATAATTAACGCCACACAAGAAGAGAAACAAGACATTCCTTTAAGAAAACACAAATGGATTTATTACAAACTGAAACAGACGGAGACATTTAAAAGTGCAGCACGGACAGACGAGACAAACATATTTACAACAGCTGAATACAGCACCAAAATAAAATAGAATTCAAGTAATCAGTCCAGTCACAGCAAGGAATTATGGGTCCTTTCATCACTAAAGTAAGGCAGGTGTGGCCCCACGGTCACATGATCTGATGGGCGAATCACATGCTCTGATGGGTCTCATGCTCTGATG
>NW_015519833.1:2184-2715 GCF_001515645.1 Sinocyclocheilus grahami | reverse complement strand
CCATTCAGTTTTTGGAACATCACAACCGTCGTAAATCAAAGTGGGGTGGACATCCAGAAAATAACTTGACGTTACAGTCGTTTTTGACAGTAACTGCTGGAATGGTCTATAGGAGCTTGGTGTCCCCATTGAGTGGGCTGTGCTCATCTCCTCCCTGTCTCCAGTCCTTGCGGGGCTGAGGCTGCGTCTGCGTCTGCAAAAAGCAGTCCCAGCTGTGGTCACCGGCGCCAGTACTGAGTGGAGAAGAAAAGCCCTGAGCCTTCAGAACAATCCAGCCTTTGTGGAACTACTGGAAGCCATCAGCCAAAAATCAAATGACCGTAAGCCACAGATATAAGCCAGATGTGGGGATTCCAAGACTTCGTTCCAGTGAGCCCCAGCCCAGCTACGCTCATCCCAGCCTGGCTCAATAGGGTCATGCAGCGGGTATTGCGTTGCTCCAGAAAATGACATGCTTGTCTTCATCTTCAGTTCACATCACTCGAACCATGACAGCTCGGAAAGATGGAAGCATGAGCTGCCAAGGGCTGA
>NW_015519833.1:0-521 GCF_001515645.1 Sinocyclocheilus grahami | reverse complement strand
TAAGCTGTTTCCCTCATTAGCTCGGGGTGCTATGAAGAACTTGTATCCTTTTCATGACCCACTAATGGCTTAGTGGGTTGATTAACTCTGGACTCTGGCAGTAAGGGGAACTTTTTTTCCTGGTACAACGCCTGAGAATGGATCGTGATTGCATAACTGACAAGGAAGTGGCTTGGGTCGTAAATAATGTGCACACAATTATCCATCTGGGAACAGCACTTTCAGTGGAGGCTCCAAATTTGTGGCCTGGTGGCCTTTAAAAAGACCCCAGAATACATTGCCAAATCCTAAACTGTGTTTAACCCATGCACCCCACTCCCTCTGTCTGTTTGCATTTTCTTCTGCCTTTCATTCTGTTTGCAAGCATGTAGGACGTCTCTTTCTTTGTGTCAGCTGGCTAAACTCATGGGTTTGATAACATAGAGGCCCCTAAAGCACCATAATGGATGCATTTCACCCCAAAATGAAAATGGTCATAATTTACACACCCTCATGTTGTTCCAACCCTGTATGCATTTTTT
>NW_015519832.1:2313-2715 GCF_001515645.1 Sinocyclocheilus grahami | reverse complement strand
GGTTATCGTTATCGGCCAAAATTTTCATATCGGTGCATCCCTACTGTGAATGATGAAAAGTGGTAATATAGGACCATGAAAAGGCCCTTTTTCCAGCTGTCTTAAGGCTGCTTATCAGTGGTTAACTATCAAAAACGGCATGTGCCAGTGTAAAGGTCCTTTTTGAAGAAAAAGCTAATGATTTAAAAACTCTTAGAAGGTCTATGTTGGCAGTTCTTGGCTAGATTAATGTATCATCAAAATAGTTGCATCCCTAGTTAAAAAAAACTGCCTGCCAGAGTCATTACTGTCAATATTTCTAAATGCAGCAACAATTTTTTATTTTATTTTTTTAACTGGTGACCATTATTGAATAAAGGACATAAGTGACCCCAGAAAGCTTTTTGTATAAGAACTATTCTT
>NW_015519832.1:0-720 GCF_001515645.1 Sinocyclocheilus grahami | reverse complement strand
ATTGCTATTTATGGAGGCCTGTTTCTGCCACTGAATAAAAAAAAATGTAAAAAAGGAAATTGCGAGTTTTTATCTCACAATTCTGACTTTTTTCACAGAATTGCATGATATAAACTAGCAATTGCCAGTTATAAAGTGTAATTCTGATGGGGAAAAAAGAATGTTCTCGGAGTTGCGAGCTTATCTAAATCTCGCAATTGTTATTTTTTTTTCTCTCTCACAGTTGTGAGTTTATATCACGCAATACTGACTTTATAACTTGCAATTGCGAGTTTACGTCCCACAATTCTGAGAAAAAAAAGTCAAAAATACTTTTTTTATTTGTATTGTGGCAGAAACGGGCTTCCATAGGTATCGGTTGTTTAATTAGTATTGTTGAATATATATACTTCCATTTGAAAGTTTAGGGCCCAGATTCACAGACAGAGCTTAGGTTTAGGCTATAGTTCAATTAAGGCATGTAAGTAGCTTTTACAGATATGGCTCAGATAAAAACTGTACTGGTTTGCATCTTGAGACAAAACAATGAATCTGACATCTTAATATCAGTCAGTGCAAGTTTCTTTCAGTTAAAAAAAGCCCAGACATGCATTTTAGTCTGGGACTAGGCTTAAGCCTTGTCTATGAAACCCAGGGGTAGAGTTGGTAAAAGGTTTGTGAAGTCTCTTATGTTCGCCAAAGCTGAAAAAAACGGCAATATTGTGAAATATTATTACAATT
>NW_015519831.1:22049-22578 GCF_001515645.1 Sinocyclocheilus grahami | reverse complement strand
TCACGATGTCGATCACATCCCAGAAAACGACCGCAATTATTACGGTTGTGGTCAGATGCCTCGACACTTCGCCGCCAAGCTTGACAAGTACATGTACATGTAAGTTATCAGAAAGCACTGATACTGTACTTTATTCTCTTTTTTTATTTCATTAATTTACCCTCCCTTTTTGTCATTTTTCTGATTGTTTAATGTTTATTTTCCTTATTGCCCAGCACTTGGTGTTCCAGATTTTGAATGCAGCTAAGTTGAGTTCAGTTTGTTTTCAAAGTGCGTATTTTAAACAATTTGAGGCTTGTGTTTTAAACGAGTCTAGTGTTATAGAGCACACATTGCCATGTTTAGGTTGTGTGTGTGTGAGTGTATAAACTGTTATGATGTTATCCACCGCCTGTAGACCCTTGCAGATCCTAATGTATATAACCAGTGTTTGTGTTTAGTTAGTTGGTTGGAGTGATTGTTGTGAGGTGCTATCTTTCTAATTTAATCTAAAATGAACCTATTCACTGATCCAAAGAGAAAAAAAAAA
>NW_015519831.1:19999-20441 GCF_001515645.1 Sinocyclocheilus grahami | reverse complement strand
GAAATACAAATCTATCCCCCATCACCACAGAGGAGAGGTGCAGTTCCTGGGGAGGTCAGTGTGCACACATACGTAAACACTAGTGGTGGGTTATACGTGCAGAAATGTGTACTAATATATTAACTAATGTACATTGCTGTTGAGATAAGAGTATGTTTGTACTCATATTCATGGCACTAGTCCAGGTTTGGCTCAACCATGCAAAAGACACACATCTTACGTCTTAGATAGTCCGATGCATTAAATTGACGGCACCGATTTATACTTTGTTAGAAAAATATATTTCAAATAAATGCTGTTTTTATGAACTTTCTAAATAATCCTGAAAAGAAGTATATTATGATTTCCACAAACTATTAAGCATTTAATTAACTGTATATTGTTTTCATATCAGCATATTAGAATGATGTCTGAAGGATTCTCAAGGAAAAGCTTCTTAAAT
>NW_015519831.1:2270-2715 GCF_001515645.1 Sinocyclocheilus grahami | reverse complement strand
GGAGGCCACTGGAAGCCCAAAGATTGCAAACCACGCTGGAAGGTGTGTCACAGTCACAATTACATATTCAAAAAAGGTCATTCAGGACATCAGCATGACTGGTTTTGTGGTTTTCTCTCTCGCTCTTTCTCAGGTGGCCATTTTAATCCCCTTTAGGAATCGTCATGAGCATCTTCCGATTCTCTTTCAGCACCTCGCCCCTATGCTCCAACGCCAACGCTTGCAGTTTGCCTTTTATGCCATTGAACAGGTGTGCACTTACACTGTTTGATGCGATACCGCCATCCACTGATGGTCTACTTTAGTAGTTTGTATTTGACCTCAGAGTGCCAATATCATGTACCGATGATTGAGAAAATCAATCAACAATCATACATTTTTTTTCAATCATGTGTTTATATGCTTTCAGACGGGTACTCAGCCGTTTAACCGTGCCATGCTGTTT
>NW_015519831.1:0-894 GCF_001515645.1 Sinocyclocheilus grahami | reverse complement strand
TTTTTTTTTTCTTTTTTTCCCCCTCACAGCAGTTCATAGAACTCTGATGTTAGGTAGGACTGAAAGGCTTTAGGGACATGCAGATTTTAGGGCTCTTTGTTATGCAGATTATGTCATTTGTGTAATGAGGTGTAAACACAGCTCTAATTGCTTCTCAAAAGTGTTTGAGGTAGTTGGAGAATTTTCCCCATATTTTGCATGTGACCAAGGACTGATTAAAGACCCCGTGGTGCAGCTTTGCTTTGGTTGAGTTTGAAAGGACGATTGTTCATTTCTAGTTGAAACCAAAACTGTTTTGTGGAAACTGCAAGGAAGTAAGTGTGTGCTGTACATCCTTATCGCCTTGTGAAGTAGTCTGACAGTCTGTACTATTAAAAGACTTTTTTGTTGCCTATTGCTTTCAAGTGATTCCTGATGGTAAGGTTTATGTTTCTTCTTTTTAATTTCCCCTTTTCTTTTTTTTTTAAAGAATGTTTTACAAATGATGGCATATTTGTAGTTTAGTTTGCTAAGTGTTGAGTGTTTGTGTTTTCAGCCTTCCCTATAATGAGTTTTTTGGTGGAGTCAGTGGACTTACTGTCGAACAATTCCTCAAGATCAATGGCTTTCCTAATGCATTCTGGGGCTGGGGCGGAGAGGACGATGACCTCTGGAACAGGTCAGTTTTGTTTAATTAGTAGTATGTGTGTATTCCTAAGACCAGCATTAGTATTTCATAACTATCCAGTTACTTTTGTATAATGAACAGTTCACCATGATGCTGTGTGTGACTGAAGTATGTTATCATAAACAAATAGATGTATGTGTAACACAAATGTGTGTGTGGGTGGGTTTCTTGTTCTCAGGGTTCATTACGCAGGTTTCAATGTGACCAGGCCAGAAGGTGATATTGGG
>NW_015519830.1:1613-2716 GCF_001515645.1 Sinocyclocheilus grahami | reverse complement strand
GGGGATAACCCCAAAGCGACATCTTCGATGACGCAATGTCTCGTTTCCTCCTGTCAGGGAGCCGAGGTTACGTTAGGTAACCGGAGACGTTTTGTCCGTCATATACGGCTGCATCTGAGGCAGTAAGTGCATCGCATTACATTTTCATCAACTTCCAGGTTATAAAGTTTATTGTAGCTATATGGGCAGTCAGTTTTTTAGTTGTTGAATACATTTGGTCAAAATCTCATGGTATAAGAGATGAAGCGCTATGTACAGGATATATAAAACAATATACTAGCTACACCTAGACTGTAAATGCTAAACACAAACTCCACACTTCAAACACACAAAAAAAACATTAGTCTTTATAGACATAGTGTTTCTTGAGTAAATAAAACACTATACTTATTCAAACAACAGTTCTTTATTTACCCTTGCACTGCAAGCAAGCAGAGATCTGTCTCCAGACTGTGCACGGCACTGTATTTTGAATGGAGTCTGGGTTTCGCTGACAGTTTGAGGAACCAATGGCATTACCAGGTTTAGTCACAAGCTCTTTTGAATGCTGTTCATTGGTTAAATATTTGTAAAACCCACAAAAATATGTGAATATGATTTGGTGTGTTTCAAGTTTCACATTGTATTCCATTTTCACTATGCAGTTAAATTGATCATTAGGACTGTGAAACAATTAAAATTAGTTCGGTTTAAAATTTTAAAACAATAATTGCAGATGTGTATATTTAGAGACGTGTATATTCCTTTGTAATGTCATAACACTATCCATAGAGCTGATTCTTTGGCCATGACGTAGGTTTCACTTCTCTATTTACTCATGTGACATTATCTTTCATTTATTTGGAGAATTTAGAATTGAGTCTCTTTATTTTAAAAAGATTCTTCTTTTTGAAGGTCAAGTCAGTTAACTTTTTATTATGTTGCAAAATTGATTTAGAATGAATTTCTTCTATAAATAAAATTAATTTGTATTTAAATGCATATGGATTATAATATGTATTTTGATTATATTGTATTATGTAACTTTTTTTTTTTCAGTTTCTGCCCAAACCTCTCAACCATTTCTTCTACACTTAGACTGACTCATAATGTGGCTGTATCCT
>NW_015519830.1:0-247 GCF_001515645.1 Sinocyclocheilus grahami | reverse complement strand
GTTTGGTTGGTTCTATGGCTTCATAGTGACCACCTTACTGATGGTTCGAACTAGAGGCTTCCTCGGGTCGCTTCTTAAGCGGAGCTCCTGCGTGGGAACCATGGTGGTGAGTACGATCCATTTCTAACATATATATATATATATGTATTTAATGCGCTGGTGGTTGTCTGTATAATCCATCTGCGAGCCTTCTTTGCAGTGTTTTTCCGGGACCTGTGTGTTTCTGTCCTTTTCTAGGGTAGGTCCT
>NW_015519829.1:2012-2717 GCF_001515645.1 Sinocyclocheilus grahami | reverse complement strand
ATTTTTTTGAAATCTACAGGAAATTTTCCACCTATTTGCAACCCTAATTATAGGGCATTGGATTCATTTTTTAAAAAGTTTAGTATGAAGGTGTTCAGTGCACATGTTGTGCAACATAAGGACCAGATTTGACCACTTCAATAGCACTAAGAAATTACAAACAGAAAAAATATGGACCTGAACAAAAAGGCTTTAGATAAGAAACATGCTTGCCCTCTTACAAAGTTCAGTGTGACCATTTTACAAAACCCACAGTCAGAGTCATAGCAACAGCTTTTGTGTGCATTCTTACTTGTTGCTGTCCTGATATTGATAGACGTAACAGCCCTGAGGCATTCTGGACTCCTTATCAAGGGTGAAAGATAGCTTCAGCTGTAACCAGGAAATAACAACAAACTGATTAGGCAATGTTTACTGCTACTGTCATTAAAACAGATCACCAAAACATAGAGGAGGAGTTAGCAGAGTGCTTCATGCAAATTACTGTAGGCATTATTGTCCTTTAGAATAATACTGATTCACTTATATTAATCCAAAGGTATGTAATACTAGTGAATAAGGACCAACGAGATTTTCTGCAGAGATCTAATTGCTGGCTTTGATAAAATTTGCAAGTTTGTGACAATATTCTATTATTATAATATATAATCCTTAGCCATATTCAAGAATTGGCTAAAAACACATCTCTTCCATCTTTATTTGACC
>NW_015519829.1:0-741 GCF_001515645.1 Sinocyclocheilus grahami | reverse complement strand
AGGTGCTTCCAGAAGTCATAGATCCTCTTCTGAATATTATTAACTTGTCCTTGATATGTCCCATCTTCTGAATATTATTAACTTGTCCTTGTCATTAGGATATGTCCCAAAAACCTTCAAACTGGCTGTTATTAAGCCTCTCAACTTGACCCCAACAAATTAATTAAAGGGGTCATATGATGTTGCTAAAAAGAACATTATTTTGTGTATTTGGTGTAATGAAATGTGTTTATGCGGTTTAAGGTAAAAAAAAAACACATTTTCCACATACTGTACATTATTGTTTCTCCTCTATGCCCCACCTTTCTGAAACGTGTCGATTTTTACAAAGCTCATCGGTCTGAAAAGCGAGGTGTGCTCTGATTGGCCAGCTATCCAGGGTGGTGTGATTGGCCGAATACCTCAAGCGTGTGACGGAAATGTTATGTCCCTTGCCATATTGTGATGCCCTGTCTGGCCGTGGATTCCCTGGTAATGGCTGTACACAAAGTAGCAGCACCTGAATTTGAAAGGTGCAGTGCTCATTTATTTTTATTTATTTAATGAAATCAAAGCCTTTTGAAGTTTAATCATCACATTCAGACATATCGCAATTCTTGTCTTTTCATCCCTAAGACCTCTTGAAATCATAATTAAGATTTTCTTGTACCATTTAAGACTTTTTATGGCCTTAAATTTGATACAATTAATTACTTTTTAAGACTTAAAGGGGTCATATGATGCGATTTCAAGTTTTCCTTT
>NW_015519828.1:2479-2717 GCF_001515645.1 Sinocyclocheilus grahami | reverse complement strand
GGATTAACTATGTGTTTTTTTTGCTTTTTGTGAAATAGATACAGATTAGATTGGGTTCCAAAGTCAGAACTCACATGCTGTGGGAAATTTGTGCCACAGCAGCATCTTTCTCTTATTTTTACATTGCATCTTCATTTCTTTGCTGCTGCAAATTTATAAAAATCTATAAAAATAACTACATGCATAAATTATATATATATATATACACACTGTATGTATGTATGTATGTGTATATATA
>NW_015519828.1:0-1719 GCF_001515645.1 Sinocyclocheilus grahami | reverse complement strand
TTTTAACAATTAATTAAAGTGTCATTCTTGAGCAGAATACATTTATGTGCTATTAAATTCATTCTTATAAAGAATCACAAGTAATTTACACAGAAATTTGTTTCTACTCATGTTTTATGAACTGTGTATTATGTGTAATGTAGGTTTGCTTATATATCATCTGTTTTCAGTGTGTTCTGGTCATTTTGTGTGTGGTTTGGACACATGTGCTCTTCATATGGTTTTGTCATTAATTTTCACACGTCTCTCTGGGGTGGTTATTAAACCACTGTTCAGATGTGACTTATGGAGTTTGTGAGTCCACTTTGCCCTTCTGGGGTTTATTTTTATTTTTTGGACCGGAGCTGAATTAAAGTTTAAGTCTAAAAGCTTATCTAGTCTTCATTTATCTGTTTATCTGGGTTTAAGGTTTAAGTCCAGAGCTTATCAAAATGCTGTTTAATCTTCATGTAGCATTAAACCTAAGTTTTGGGTCTGTGCTCATGGATGCCCCGCATATATGTTATTGTACTGACTAACTCTGGCCTCCAGTTGCATTTGATTTCACCAGTAACTTCCAGTGCTGCATTTGACACTATTTGTTTAGTTGTTTGTTTTTTGAAGATTTTGCTCATTGCATCAGAGGTGGTTTATGTAGTCAAAATGTAGATTTTTGGCATAAATTTGGGTTGTGTGCACGAGGTGAATTATTTAACAGTGTCTTGTTATCTCTAGAGTTTTTGTACTTGAGATCTTTCAGAATGTGTCATTGTTTATATTGTTTATATGAGAGATTTTATCAGAGATTTTCAGCAGTGCGTCTAAGCTCGTCAGCTCAGAGTCTATTTATGCTGTATGAAGCTGTGATATTTTGTCTAGAATTTCAGATTCTACTGTTGATAGTATCACCTAGAAAAAAACACTAGGCATGACATGTAATGTTTCCAGCATTTAATAATTTTTCTGTCATCACTGAAAAAAAATAAATGCATAAATATAGTTTTATATAAAATGTATTTATTATTTATTATATAAACTTTTTATAGTTTTTATAAAAAGTATTTATTATATTTATTTTTGATCTATGGCTTACTTGGCTTTTTAAAAACTGCTACACTGAAAATGGACTTTTATTATTACTAGTGTTGTTAATGTTAGCTACAACTATTAAAAATTTTTTTTTCGTTAATTGAAATAAATCTAAAATCAAATCAAATTTAAATGAAACTAATTTTATTTCAGTTAGTTGCCAAGGCAGTATTTTTTAAATTTTCATTAAAGTACTTGCGTTTAAAAATAAATATAATTATTAATTATAGTTACATAAATATATTTATAAATAATTATAATTATTTAAAAAATGAATTTAAATTACAAAAACACATAAAATAACTAAAACTTAAAATGAAAACTGAAAATATAAAAATAAAAGCTAACTCAAACACTATAATAGTATATAATAAACGCTGGTTATTACTGATGGTTATCACGAGGTGCTATTTGGAGTTCTTTTCCCTGGTGATGAGTTTTAGGGACTAGATTGTCATGGTAACGGAATCTGGGAATTGTCCCGGAATGTTCTGTGCTTTTGACCCCTGACCTTAGAGGTCAGAGCAGAAGCAATATGATGTTTATGTGAGCGTGTGTGTGTTTGCCTAAGAAAAGAGTTCAAAATGTTGGTGAGTAAGTGACCTCTATCTGTGTGTGTGTGTGTGTGTGTGTGTGTGTGTGTGTATGTGT
>NW_015519827.1:1859-2717 GCF_001515645.1 Sinocyclocheilus grahami | reverse complement strand
GCAAGTTAATCAGGAAGTGACAATTTTGTTCTCTTTAACTAAATTTGCAAATGTTTTATGCGATATTCCAATTTTGCGCATAAGTTTAATTCATAACTTTGGATGGAAACATAGTGTGATTGGAAATGGCACAAAATAAAAATGTTGTTTACAAGTGATAACTTAGTTGTCTTTTTGAAAAAAGCAAGTGCACTAACTTTAGAAGAAAAAAAAACATTTTCAAAATTGTCGAGTGTAGTAATAACATATATAATTTATAAACTTTTCACACAAATATTGAAATAGTTAATTTCACTCTTTGATTATCATTGTTTTAAACATGTAATAAGACATGTTTATGATTAATATTAATAGTTTAAGATTGAAAATTTGTGTTTTGGACAAGGGTAAGACTATATAAAGAAATCGTAAAATCTGTTTACAACCTTTGGGACATAAATGTGCTAAAAGCAAATAGCTAACAAAAAAATGTGTTGTTTGAACTGAATTTTTTGAATTGCACTTTTTTAGTGGCTTCTTTGTTTCATCTTAAGAGACATAAATTTTACTTTTTCCAGTTTATTTTTATAACTTTGGCTGGAAGGACTATGGCGTGGCATCCTTGACTACTATCCTTGACATGGTGAAAGTGATGTCATTTGCCATGCAAGAGGGGAAAATGGCTGTCCATTGCCATGCTGGACTTGGCAGAACAGGTCAGTATCTAGATTCTCTTGAAAATTTTGCTGTGATAATCTAACTGCAATAGATTTGCTTCAATCCTTACACATTTATCTGATTATTACCTACCCTTGATGCACATTCGTCTTCTCCTAGGTGTCTTAATAGCATGCTTCTTAGTATTCACATCCCGGATGA
>NW_015519827.1:0-489 GCF_001515645.1 Sinocyclocheilus grahami | reverse complement strand
GAAATCTAAACTGTCTTATCAAACAACTCAATATATGAAGTTATAAAATATATATATTATATCCAACTTTTTTTGCTTCCATACAGAACACGCACATAAAGCGACATGTACTATATAGCAAATCTCAGCTGCATGCTTTTGTTGTTGCAAAATGTAACTATTATCATACACCTCTTTATTTAAAGTTGGTATGCCAAATTTGATCTGTAACTTTATCATTTCTCCATACAGAATACATGCATAGTATATACTAGCTATATATACTCTTTAGCATATCTCAACTATTTGATTGCTTGTATCATCACAAAATGTAAACTGTATTATCACCTAGTACTCATCTGCTAAATGCAACTATAAGGCATAAAGATATTAAGATATTTTCAACATTAACATCATGATTTTCTATAAAGCTACTTTGAAACAATGTGTATAGTGAAAAAAAGAAATCAAAATTCATTCTATTTTCTAAATGCATGTTATAAATCTTAT